>NW_005803946.1:0-145121 GCF_000240725.1 Microchloropsis gaditana
GACCGAAAACCGTAACGTCGAAGGCGGTAAAGGAAAAAGACGGCAGGTAGCATCACTCCTAGTAGGAGGGGCCACGGCCGTCGTGACCTCCCCCCAGGCCCCATGGAGGTGCCACACAGAGCCAGAGTCCAGCTGGAAAAGACAAAGGAAACAGTGGAAAAGCGCTCTGATTACTTGACACGACTAGCGAGCGAGTAAGTAATTGGAAAGAATGAGAGCTCCGGGCACCTTGAGGCTATTTTCGACCGCCCCCCGCTGCTTCAAGCGTTCATGGCTTGAGGGGCTTCTAGCCGGAAGTCTCGTTCGTTCCACGCCCCGCATTGAGAGGGGCTATACCCACGCTTTCCGATCCTGTTCTCTCATGCACAATCACAAAATTGGCAGATTGCCGTTGCACCTTCCATCCATGCTGTCGCCGCGGTGATATATCACAGATCGTGGAGGGGCGCTCTATCATTAGCCGACACAACCCCCTCTCCACTTCGGAGGGCAACAACAATAGCATTGACCGGGTGATAAACAGGCTCGCGTTGACCGGGGTACACGATCCAAATGAGGTTTGGGCATGCATCGTACGTCTGTGGAGGGTCCTTACAACGCAATCACGATTTCGTCCGGCTCTTGCCTCTTATCTAATGTCTCCCTCGCAACCCCTATGGCTAGGTCGGCCGTGTTGCCTCATCAAAGACGGATACCCTGTGGCCTTGTCGTACTATTCTGGACTTGGTGTGCTTGGGAAACGTTGCAGGTGCATGGATGGTGCGATATCCGGCTGGGAGTGAGACAGAGGCATGCATCCCACGAGCCACGGCTCGCGTCCTTCCCCCCCCTCCGAGCTCGACAGCCTGGGCCTTCCCCTCCTGGCGGCGCAGGAGAAGGGATAAAAATCTTGGGTACTCGCTGCTTGAAGGCGGTGGGAAGCCCTCGACTAGTGTTCTGTTCGCAGAGGCCGGCATTGAGAGTAATGGAGAGGGCCGGGGGGGCGTGGGTAAGAACCGCACGAGCAGGACAAGCGGCGGCCACAGCTCCCACCACGGAAGGCACAGGGGGGAGTCGCGAAGGCAGGGTGGTGCACGCAAGAGTGGAAGACATGTGAGGCGTGGGTATGCCCGGCAAGAACCATGTCCTACGGGATCGCCATTGGGAGGCGACGAGGACGTTGTACATATCGGAAGAGGGGGCCCTCGTGGCAGCGGGAGGCACGGGGGGGGGGGCGGAGGCCGTGAGCATGGCGATTTCCCACCGTCAGACTCGATCGTCCAAGAAGGGTCTGCCATGCACAGAGCTCCTGGGACAGGGGGTGCCCGGGCGTCGGGAGAGAGCGGTCACGGGCGAGGGCCCGGGACGGATCAGGGCGGTGCCCCAGACGCTCGGCCGGGGGATACGGGCGGACCTCGTCCTCGCCCCCAACAGCAAGAGCGGGGGAAGCATGTCTCCCTGGACCGAGGCGCTGGGTCGGCCTCGCCTCTTTCTCGCGCGCAGTCCTTGCCCCCCTCCCCTTCCCCGCGGTCCTCCACCTCCCCCCCGGCCGCGTCGCGGCCCGCCCGTCCCGAGCCTCCTCGAGAGGAGGACGCCGAAGCCCTCTCCGATTTCGCCCGCCTCTGCAAGGCCCTGAGCATGAGCGCGAAAGACTACCCGGGCACGGACGAGGGCCTGGCCCTTGTCTTCGGGCCCGACACCCTCGCCCTCTCCTCTCCTCCTCCCTCGCTCCCGCTGCGACCCGCTGGGAAGGCGAGCGGCTTCGGCGAGCGCATCTCCAGCCCCGGAAGGACGGCTCGCGCAGGGCCTCCCCCTATCCGCCTGCCTCTGACCAACGAGGTCACGGAGATGGAGGCCCAGGCTGCGGAGGCCGCCGCGGGCTCAGGCCCTCCAGCCCCCCCTCGGGGCTATGGAGGGGAGGACGGCGGGGGCAAGAAGGAGGCGCCGCGGAGGGTGCCAGCCCGGAGTGTGTACGGCGCCTTTTACAAGCACAGGGAGGGGCGGGACCGCGAGGCGCCAGATGCGGGGAGGCCCCGGGGCTCCTTGGGGGGGCGTCTCAGCTTGTCCAGCCCCAGGGTGCAGCAGCAGCGGTGGAAGGAAGGGCGATTGCAGGAGGACAGCGAAGGGGAGGGGCTCGGGGAAGGAGAAGAGGAGGAGGGGCGGGTGGGCGAGGAAGTGCTTGCGCCGATGGAGTCGCTGGGGTTGCGGAAGCGGCATCCACCGGCAAGGACGGCCGCGGCCGGTGATCGCGGAGCACGGCACCGAGGCGGGGAGGGAGACGGTGGGGAGGGAACGGAGGGCAGGGCGCCATGGCAGGGGCGGGAAGAAAGCGGGGAGAAATGGGGGAGAAGCGGCGAGTTGGGAGGGGAGGCAGCAGCGGACGAGGACGAGGAAGCGAGCGACGAAGAGGACTTGGCGCTGGCGGGGCCGGGGCCGGGGGGCGGGGGCCTGAAGGGCAGGAGGAGGGGCAGCGGCCCGGCGCCCGTGGACCCGGCGAGGACGGAGGAGAAGGTTCTGCGCGACTGTCGGGTGGTGTCGAGCCACATCAAAGACGCCAAGCTTACGGAGTACATCAAGGACAAGAAGAAAGCGCGCTCGAGCCGGGACCGGTTCCTGGCGGATACGGGGCTGGTGCGTTCCGAGGTCCACCCCCCCCAGCGGTTCATCGAGGTGTATTACAACAGCTGGGCGGACGACTTCTACACGGCCATCACCACATCCTCGGCCGCCTTCGGCCCTCGGTGGTGGTTTCGGGAGGCGCTGGGGCAGGAGCCGCAGGAAGTGATGGCGTGGGTGAGAGAGTGGGAGGCTCAGGCCCGGAAGCACCAGGTCCTGAGCGAGGGAGTGGGGGAGGTGCTGAAAGAGGCGATGGCGGTGGGAGGGGCGGAAGAGGGCAACCCAACCGTGGAGATGGAGCGATTCTTGGCGCTGAAGGCACGATTGAGGGAGCGGAGGGAGCCCAAGATCATCGTCATCGGCGACGTGCACGGCTGTGTGGAGGAGCTCCGGGCGTTGATCAAGAAGGTGGAGTACAGCCCCGGGGACCTGCTCGTCTTCCTGGGGGACATGGTCGCCAAGGGACCGGACTCCATCCCCGTGATCCGCCTGGCCAGAGAGGTGGGCGCGCTCTCCGTGCGGGGGAACCACGAGAACGAGGTCATCCGCTGGAGTCGGGCCTTGGCCCTAGGGGCGCAGAGCAACTTCAAGTCGGAGCACTACTTGATTGCGATGGGGCTGGAGGACGCGGACGTGGAGTGGCTGCGGAACTTGCCCTGGTACATCTCCTGCTCGGACCTCCAGCTCCTCTTCGTCCACGCCGGCTTCGTCGCCGATCAGCGGCTCAGCAAGCAACATCCTCGCTTCATGATCAACATGCGATCCATCCTGGCGGACGGGACGGTCAGTGCCCGCTACTACCAGGACTACCCATGGGCGAGGACGTGGCAGGGGCCGCAGACGGTCCTGTTCGGGCACGACGCGCGCAGGGGCATGCAAGAGTACGAGCAGGCGCTGGGTCTGGATACCGGGTGCGTGTATGGAGGCAACCTGACGGCCTGTATCTTGCCGGGCAAGGAGCTAGTACAGGTACCTGCGGCGGAGCCGTACATAGTGAATCGGTACGATCGCATTATGAAGCGTGCCCGGGTGTTGCAGAAAGAGGGCGTGGGGGGACGGCGGTGGACTGATGGCGAGGAGATGGACCTGGAGGAAATAGCAGCCGGGGAAGGCATGGAAGGGGATGAAGACGGAGGCACGGAAGGAGAACAGGGGGGGCGTGGGAGAAGACGATAGGAGTCGGTCGAAAGAGGGCGTGGACGACCAGTGTAAGTACTGCCAACATGTATCACAAGAGGATGCAGCCTGGGCTTCGGGAGGGCGAAGGAGAGCCGGCGTTGTGTCCCTCGGTGGCGTTCGGAAGGGCGCACGGGGGATAACACGGTCATGCTTCGACTCGTAGGGGCTCTATTGGCTCCAGGCTGGCCTCATACGCTAGTGGTGCGATCAGTAGACCACTAGGTCACCGAACAGGCAAAAGGTCATGCTAACTGCGGCAGCAAGAGCAGTAGCAGCAACGGGAGGCAGTCTCCCAACATGAAAGCAACGCTCGACACGATACACGAATGAAAAGTGTCAAGAAAAACACACCAGCGAGTGGCCGGCATAACTCCCGCTGCTCTCCATTTCATCTTGTTGTTTCGGCGTTATCTTCAATCCAGGCCTGCCTTGTCCTGTCTTACATCTCACCCTGTCCCTTCGGCCTCCCCTCCTCTTCCCCCTTCTGCACTCAGCCTGCCTCGCCTAACAACGTGCCCCAATATCCCTCCACTATCAAGCGAACCCCTCCCTTCCTGTTCCCACCTCTCGATAAGACAAAACTCCTGCCCCGACAGGAAAAGAGAGCGACTGGAAGTACGGCAGAGGACCAAGGTTCCATACATACCCGCGCGACGGGTTGTGCGCCTCCACCAAACATCCCACTGGAGACAGGGCGGTCAGTGTGCACGCCTGAAGACCTTGCAAGGGTTTCATTCCCCGCCGCTCGTCCTCTGCGACCTGCTCTCCACCCTATCTTCTCCCCCCCACTTTCCAAGCACTCCAAACCGGCTCCGGCCCCCACTTGCTCCGTCCGTTCGCCTCGACCGACCGACAGCGAGTCGCCCACTGAATCCTCTCCCTATCATTTGCCACGCCTGCCCACCTTCCGTCCCTTATGCCCATAAATTTACAGGAACTGCGCCAGCCACTTGAAGCCGTCCGCGTACCCCATCCGCTTGATCACAGAGCACATGTACAGCTCGATAGGCCGTACGCCCGGCTGCTTCTCCCCGCCTGAAGAATCTTTTCCGTACGTATTCTGCATGCCAAGCGCATATCGAAGCTGCTCCTCTGAAACGGCGCGAGGGACGTCGATCTTGTTTCCGAGCACCAAGAAAGGGACGTGAGCGAGCTCGTCGCTCGTGAGCAGGCTCTGTCGACGTTCGACCCAGGAAGGAAGAAACAGGAGGAAGACATATGAGGAACCGAGTATCATGAGACGCTCTCAAAATGGACAACTTACATCTAGCTCACGCTTGGCCTCGGGGAAACGCTCCTGGTCCAAAGCGTCTACTATAAACACCACACCATCCACGGTGGTAAGGTAGTCCTTCCATAGCCGGCGCGCCGTCTCGTGTCCGCCCAAGTCAAACGTCTTAAATCGAATTTTACCAATAATGAGCTCGTCCGTGTTCGGGTGAATAGTGGGCTGATGGACTTGAACCCTGTTTTCTTTAAGCATGTGCAGCAACGTCGTCTTCCCGGCATTGTCCAAGCCCAAGAACAAAATCTTGGCGCTCTTGTGATAAAGGCCTGCCAGATGAACAGAAGGGGCGGAAAGCACTTAACTCAAATTAAAACCTTTCTCGCAATGTCACAGAAATGAGGGTAAGGAGCGCAATGCACGCGACCAAACGAATACGTATGATTGAAAAGGCAGCAAGGGACTGGGATGACCGCGACCAAAACCGAGGCAGACTGGGTCGCCTCGTATTCATCCGACCCGTCAGCCTCTCGGATGAATACGAGGCAAATGCATGCTTCATGTCGTGTCCTTACTGAGAAAGACAATATTTCTTTGGTCAAATGAAATGCTACCGGACGCGCTTACCTAATGAGGCGAGCGCACTATACACCCAGTCAAGGAGGAACATGGCTGCAGCTCCCGTTCCTGCTCCTTATGTGATTGGGCCCGACTTGACGGCTCGGAGCTCGTAAACTGCCCTGTATCGGCCCGCGCTGTCGTCCCTGTGTGCATGCGTGGGGAAAAAAATGTTTACAGCTTGAGTCGATCCTTCTTGTGGAATTCGTTGCTTCGCTCGTCAGCTACTGAGTATTATCGACCATTCCGGTGGCTCCTGCCGATCAAGTTCACCGAGTCCCACGTGGTTTCTGGACGATGTGAACCCATGAAAGGCAGTGAAAAGCACAATTGGACAGTGGTGCCGGCTTAAAACATTACTGCGTCGTGGACAGCGCGGGATGGGTACGCTGGAAGCAGAGGGCTCGTGTCCGTTACTCCCGACGAGGAGGGGTTGCCGCGAAGCCTTCTTAGGACACCACCTGTGCCTGCACGCGCGAGGTCTCACAACACTACAACTGGCGAAACATTGAATTGATTTAAATGATGGATGTGAGGCGGCGCCCGCAACTTATTGGCCACCATGCACGACCAACAGAGGGCATCATACCATCCCCATCTGATGGTGCCTCGGTCGTCGCCACAGCATCGCCCCGAAATCCGTATCGTCACAGCGCGAGGCTGGAGATGCGCTATTTGCGACAATTTCTTGCGTTATCCGCATTCCTTTTTCAAAAAGAGTAGGTCTTTGTGCTCTTGAGTCGATTCCTTTTTTCTGATTGCTTTACATTCTTTATCACTTTTTACTTCCTCTTTCTAGAGCAGACGTTTGTTCCAAGGCCAAGATGAAGACAAGATTAGCGGCGCGGCGGTCGTCACCTCTAAGACACATACGCCTGATATTTCCTATCCTAATTATTTTCGACCTGCAGATTGCGGATACTGTTAGCGGGTTTGTTCTTTTAAAGCCCCCCCCCCAATCACATTCTAGTTACCTGCGGCCCTCAACCTCTTCAAAGGTTCCACCGCGTCAACCGTGTGTTGCGCAAGCCATACGCTCCATCAATCTTCGTGGTATCGCAATATTCTCATTAGGTCTTAATTCTTACATTGTCCCGGGCCCTGACAACTCTCAAGACCTGCGGGAATTCGATATTCCCCAGACGGTGACGGAGCCTCTCCCCCTTCCACAAGCTGTCTACGTCTTTGGTGGCTACACCAGCAAGTCCAAGGCTCGTAAACTCATCCGCAAGGGACAGGTTCTTGTCAATGACGAGCCTGGAAAAACTTGTGAGGCTATCGTGGAAAAAGGTGATAGAATTAAAGTCGTAGCTCAGGAGACAAATGGTAAGCAGAAGGGCGGGGCCGGGCGAGGGGTAAAAAAGGTGGTTGTTGTTTGGGAGGACGACGATCTGGCTGTGATAGTCAAACCAGCTGGCGTCGCTGTTCATGGAACGGGAGCATACTCGTTGGTGGACGAATACAGCAAGTTTTTGCAGCCAACAAGCCGCAGCCTTGAAGACGGGGCTCTGCCCAAGCCCGTGCACGCCCACCGCCTGGACGCGCCCGTGGGCGGCCTGCTCCTCGTCGCCAAGACCAAGCCCGCCTTGCAGGGGCTCGTGACCGCCTTTCTGGAGCGGCGCGTCCAGAAGACGTACCGCGCTGTTGTGATAGGGCGGCCGGCAGAACCCGCCGGCCAGGTCCTTGCGCCCGTGGAGGGGAAGGACGCGGTCACCAGGTATAAGGTGGTGGCGTCGGTCCCCTCGCCCGCTTTTGACGCGCTCACGTCCATAGAATTGAATCCTGAGACAGGGCGAAAGCATCAATTGCGGCAGCACTGCCAGGCCCTAGGCACCCCAATCCTAGGCGATCTGAGGTACGGGCCGTCTAATACCTTGCGGACGCGTGGCTTGTTCCTCTACTCCATGGCCGTGAGCTTCGTGCACCCGGTGACGACGACAGCGGAGACCTTCAGGATAGAGGTGCCTGAGATTTTCGGGAACACCATGAATATGGAGAGGAAGAAGGCGGAGCGGATGGCTGAGGAGGAGGAGGGTGGAAGCACGGAGGAAGGGGAGGGTGCCTAATATAGAAGTACCAGCTACTGATTGTAAATAGCATTATTAACACAAATTTGATCTTGTGCGACCTGGTGGAAGACACTGCGAGCTGTACGCAGTGCATAACACTACACGAGTGATGAGGAGCGGAGGTAGCTCTCACGAAAATTCACATGTCTGTCATTTCCGGGCATCTTAATTGATTTCCTTTTCGATCTCTTATCCGATCAGTTATCCTCCCCACAATGAATCAGGACGCTCATGATGGTGATAATCCTTACATCCACTGACTCCTCAGCCTATTCTACGCCGGAAGTGTTCTCCGTGTGCCCGATGAAATGAAAAATCAAGCTTGTTCTCGCCATGGGCCCTCCCGTTTGCGGTGCCAAGAAGTCGGCTGGGTTTCTGTAGTCAGGAAAGCGGTGTGTGAGATACACAGATGAATCGCAAGCGCACAAGGATCCTGCGGAATCTAGGCATCTCTCCTGTCCACCGACCAGGCCCTGTGCCTCCATTATCAATCAACCCTCCCAAGCCGTTGGTACTTACAGAAGAACCCTTGGCCGTCACCGAAGGGATTCAAGTGGCCAGCCCTGTGTTGGGGTGCAGTGCGTTAGCGCCTGAGGAAGAAATCGCCCTGTGATCTACTGCCTGCAGGCATTTCCCCCGTAACCGTCATCCCTGACGTCACTCTCGGCCCCCCTTCTCTCTCGCCGCCTCCTCCTTACAAGACTTGCTCCACCGGCCCCTGGCCTGTCAGGTATTCCTGGAGCAGGGCGCCCATGGAGGCCACCATCGCCAGGCGCCCGTTTTTCAGCTCCTTCAGCTGCAATTCCTCGAACTCCTTCTCGCTCTTGGGGATGAAAGAAGAACCAAAGTTCAAGTCGCCAGGGGCACGGTCCTCCTTTTGTCGGCCCCCCGTGAACTCGATCACGCCCAGTCCTACGATGATCTGCCAAATGGCCTCGGGACGTTGCTCGTAGACCTGCTGCAAGGCAGCCAGAGGGCGAGGGTTGCTAAAGACGGGATCCGGAAGGTGGTAGAGACCTTGGACAAAGATACCGAGCATGGCAGCCATGGCTACACGCCCGTGCTTGAGCTCGCACTCGCGGTACTTACGGAGGGAACCCTCGTTCTGGCTCAGGCCCAGAGGATCCCAGATCCCGCCCGTCTCCGTGTCCGCTCCGATCAAGTCAGAAACCGAGGCCACCACCAAGTTTTTGCGGGCGTATGAGCTCTTGCCTGTGTTGAAAGTCGCAGGAATGAAAGCGGCGGCAGAGGACAGCAGCCCCAGCAAAACAACGGCGCGCATCATTTCGAGAGACGGAGGATTCTGCAGGGTATATGCATAAAATTTCAAGATTTTGGAAAAGGGTTAGAACTCGCAGCTTGAACTCAACATTGTACGCTAGATCTTCCAGGGAGAATGCTCAGTCTGTCTTTTGGACATGATAACTTGCACACAAGGAGTAAGAGCAGGGAGCCGCAACAGGCGCATACCCATCAAGACGTTCTGCCGGACACTCTGCTGCAAGAGTCAACGTGCGCCTGTAAAAGCGTTCCCGTGCTCTCCTGCTTCTACAACCATGTGTGTGTTTGTTTGTCTATGACTGCCCAATTACAAAGAAGGAAGACAAGTTGCCGATCAACACCCGTTCGGCTTGGGAGACCTGAACTAGGATCACTTCAGGCACCAGCCTCAAGCGGAGAAAGCCAACATTTCGTCCGTCGAAAAAATGGCACCACGAACCCCTTGCCCTCATTACGCTGAAAGCCATGCAGTCCCTTACTACCTTGACGATCATCGAGATGTAGAGCCCCCTGGGACGCATTTCGACACGGGCGCTGGCAAGTTGAAATCGGTATCATCCCTGGCGGGCACCGCGGCGATGGCGACTCTGCGCCTTAATCGGGGACTCCAGAAAAGCGATTTTGCCCTTCTACGCCTGCCCGCAGCCCGTGGGCAGATCGGTGCGTAGCAGCGCTTGACCCTCTGTGCTGGGTCTTCCTGCGGCTGGGTTTAGATCATCGCCGCCTTTCGTCTGCACATGCTCGCCACGCGGCTGTCTCGTTGTCTTATCCACGCCGTCTGCTTAAATCTTTTGACACCGCCTTGAACATCACGAGTCGAGTCTCTCACCCGATGTCCTTTGCAATCTTTAGTCTCGTACATGCTTCATTAATCCCGGTCAAGTGTTTCCTCTGTAGAAACGCAGCTCTTGTTTTTCACATCTTGACACAAACATCCCTAACCTTTCAAAACAACAGGGTTGGCGGCAGGCCATCGAGCTGGCTTGTGTCGTCAGCATGATGGCGGTGGTGCGAGCGCGTAGCAGCAGCAGTCTAGTTGGTATAGCAAGATATAGCACATGGCTCCATCATCATCAGGCGCTCCAGGGTCAAACGTGGAACATGTACACAAAGAGTGCAACACGTGCCAGTCGGCGGACGCCACAGCAGCGATGGCTGAGCAGTCATCCAAAGGCAGCGAGCCTTGGGTACACATTGCGCGTGGAGGGCCATTTCGATGAAGCCAAAGCCCAGGCATTGCGGCCAAAGGACGTGGTAACCCTGTTCGGCGCCTTCGAGCCCTACAATATTGTCATGCGCCCCCCCGGGGCCATCGGGGGGGGGGCCAAGTATCAGGCGAAGAAGGGCAACTCCCTGCCTCCACCACCGCTTGTTCTCGCCACATTTCAAGTCCCGAGCCTTAAATACGCCCGGGAAATTGCCCACTCGTTCCATCATGATGAGAGCTGGGGGGATCGCATCACGGTGCACCAGGAGCAGGAGACTTTCCCGGTGTTCATCTCGGGCTTGCCAGAGGGCGTATCAGGATCGGAGCTGAAGAAGCAGATTGATCGGGCAGGGGCGTCGGACCCCAAACAAAGACGTGTGATGGGGGGAAGTGAACCGGCCTCCGAGTCGAAGGGTCAGTCCAAAAGCCTTCTGACAGAGACGGCCATCGACGCTTACGACACCTACGCTGTCTTCCGATGCCCCGACAAGTACTCGTCCATGGGGCTCTTGCAAGGCTCTTTCCAGCTAGCGCCGGTAGGGCCGAAGGCTCGAGGCAACACGGGGGAGAAGAGACAAGGGGCGGGCGCGGAGAATGGGGCCGGCGCTACCGAGGCGGAGGCACAGGCGGAAGGCAACGCAGGAGAAAGGATGGTGGAGGTGGAGGAAGCGGGGCAGGAGGGGCGGGGGGAAGGGGATGGGGAGGATGCCCGCGGCGTCCTTAGCTACGCGGCTTGGAAGACATACCCGGTGCGCGTGAACGGGCTGCCGGGAGACGCGAACGAGGGGGAGGTGATGGCGGTCTTTTCGAAATACATGCCCTACGACGTGGAGGTCCTGCCCGTGGAGGCGTCGGAGGCCGCGGACGGGAATGAGGGCGGGACTCGGGGGGCCTATCTGCGCTTTGCCCGGCGCATACAGGGGTGGAGTGCGCGAGCGAGATGCAGGACGTGAGCGTGCGCAACAATGTCCTGCAAGTGCGAAGGGCCTGGGAGAAGGTCTACCCCCTGCTGATCGAGGCAGCTTCGGGGGAGGGGAAAGTTACCGCGGACGAGCTTGAGCAAGTGCTCGCCCCTTTGAAGAGGATGAAGGACTCGTCCCTCCTCGACGCCGAGCTCCTTAAAGAGGGGGCAGCGGCGGTGATCCGGTTCGGGAGTCAGACAGGCGCGGAGGAAGGGCTGGGCGTGTTGGAGGCCGGCGCGGGGAGCGGGAGGAGGAAAGTGCGGCCGGCGTGGAAGGACTTCCGGGTGGACGTAAGAAACCTGCCACTGGAGGTGACGCAGGAGGAGCTGCGCGAGATGGTTCACCTGACGACCCCCTCCAAAGTGGCGGTGTCCTTGCCCGTGGGCGGCCGGTACCGGACGGGAAGTCTCTCCTTTACCACGCGGGAAGAGGCAGACCTGGCCTTCTCGCAGCTCTCGGGGACGGGCTTGCCGGACCTGAAGCTCCGGAAGGCGTGGGCCGTGTACCGGCTGAGGGTGAAGGGGCTGCCCGCGGACACGAGGGAGGAGGACCTGCGCGAGGTGCTGAGAGGCGGCTACGAGCCCTTCCAGGTGGACTTCCCTCGGAGTCGGAAGGGGAACCCGAAAGGCGAGGCGGTGCTCAGGTTCAGGACCTACGACCAGCTGGTGGCGGCGATCGGTCGCCTGTACGGGCGGGACTCGCCCATGGATGAGGTCGAGAACCAGGCGCGATGGGCGTCGGCGGGGGAGGGGATGAGCTTCGACGACCCGGCCGGGAGCTTGGAGGAGGAGCTGGCGAGGTTGCCACCCTCAGCCTCTTCCCCGCTCTCGACCGAGACGGGAATGGGGCTGGACGCACTCTTTGACAGGCACTGGAAGGAAGAGAGGGGTCCCGGGGAGGAGGGGGGGGGGGAGGCGGGGATGGAGGGGGGCGAGGCCGCCGCGTCGAAGCCTGGGGGGCTCGGGGTGGCAGAGCCAGGGGCAAAGGGGAGCGGGAAAGATGTCCAGGAAGAAGAGGAGGAGAAAGAGGAAGAAAGTTACGCGGGAAGAGACGTCAATCCCTTCGCCATCCATCCGGAGGGCAAGTGGGTGAAGATGCTGGTGGACACAGACACGACGCAGAAGATCATCAAGGGGGGGCACATTCTCTCCTATCGCGCTCTGGTGCTCGTAGGCAACCTGAAAGGCTGCGGAGGCTGGGGCGTGGGGAAAGGCGCGACCCTGGAGGAGGCGCAGATACGGGCCTATAGGGCTGCCAAGAAAAACCTCATCCACATCGATCTCTACCGCAACCGGTGCATCACCACCGACCTGTACGGGAAGCACAACAATTGCCGCATCTATATCCAGGCGGGTCAACCCAACCGACCACATAAGGAGGGGCGAATGATAAACGACATGCTGAGGATTATGGGTGTGGAGTGCGGGGAGGCGAGGAGCATCGGAAGAAGGAACCCCTACTCGGTGGTCAGGGCCTTGTTCCATGCGATAAGCAAGCACGAGGGTGTGGAAGCGCTCTCCAGGAAGAGGGGGAGGCGTTTGATCAGTGTATCTAAAGCGCGTTACTTGGGCTTGTAATCATTGGAAATTATGGCCAGGGGGAGGAGGCCTGGGAAGAAAACATTCGCCGTCAAGCAAGACTCCTGTGTTCATCGAGGCCTGGCACGAAACAGCGACTTGGAAAAGTGGAAGTCGAAATGTAGTGTATTTTTTTACTTTCTTTTAAATTTACTCTACACGCGCCAGACGTTCTCCTTCACGAGAACCCACTCCCTTCCTAGTCATCCTCATCATCTTTTGCTGCCGGGGGGGGACCGCAGGGCTGTAGCATTTTCTCGAGGAGCTGGTAGCGCACACGACCTACCGCGTCGTTCTGCGCCACTGCAATGTAGGCAAGCTGGTCGTGATGACCCAAATGAGTAGCGTAGGTGTCCCGATGCTGGTTCGTCAACCATTCGCTGTCGAGAAAAGGAACGTGAGCAGAATGAGACATGCAACGACATGCACATGCAGCTTGCATCATCCCTTCTGTAACAGTCGAAACCGCAAAAAAAAAAAATCGAATGTACACGGCGTTCTGGTGAAATACGTAGATTGTTTCTGTCGCAAGTGTGAAATGCCGAATGGGGTATTTCATCACTATTCGAAGCCTAGAAGTTGTCCTCTGCACTTACTGTTTGGTCAGGTCGGGATGACCTGTCCCGACATATTTATTTTGAAGATGCTCCCAGCTCCGATTGATATTGAATCGGTCGGCTGCCTGTAAGAAATTGCACATCACGGATTAAAAGGGATCGGTGCCCCCTCCACTAGTTCGGGGGGGCGTCTCACCATGATCGATGCCGGCTACGTGTGTCAGGTGGGGCCTTCTCCCTACGTGTGTCCGCTCTCGTATCTGCTCTGTAATATAGAAGATACAATGGATGTGATGCCTTATCAAAGGGAGGATCGCAACCCAGTCGATTACACCGTGAGAACTAGCCCTAAGGCGCAAGGCGGGGGGGGGTTCCTGTCGCTGGCGAGAACCGGGGGCAGTATCTTCCATGTAAACTCCAGGGGGGTTATGCCACACATTTGACCAGCTCGTCAGAGTCGAGGTTTTAGGTTGTCTCACATTTGGTTCTTCTCATTGCGTGTGTTAGGGAAATCCGCTAGCTATTTTCGAGCCTCTGACTTTTTGACCGGTCCCATCACGGTTTTCCCACCACGCTAGGAGCTTGTGGACGTCGGTGACGGGATGAGAAGGGTGTCGCCTCTACTTGGATGGGTGCTTGCACAAAGTCGGCAATGGACTGGTTCGGCAGCATTTGTGTCGTCACTTCGAGCCTTGGTGTCATACCCGCGTGTTTGCTTGAGACCTGTCGTCCCTCATGCTGCTGTCAGCTCGACATGTCTCAGGAGACGAAGCACGACGACGAGCTCAACGGTGATGGCGGCGTTTGAGGCAGACAAAAGCACAGTTTCATCCGGCACCGGCACCCCACCAACAGTGGCAACGATCAGTTCCATATCTCCCTTCATAAATAGGCACGATGTTACCGTGGAGGTACACTCCGGTCGAGGTCCTTCTCTGCAGCGATTGCGCGTTCACGTCCTGCCCCTGGAATCGGACAAGTTGGAGGTACTCTTATCACAAGTTTACGACCGTGTGGCTCAAAGGGGTGGAATTGTGGGTATGGACGCAGAATGGCAGCCTGAGGTCCTCCGCTTCGAGCGCAACCCCGTTGCTTTGCTACAGCTGGCTTGGGAGGAGGACATCTTTCTGGTTCGACTGCAACACATGCGGGGAAAGGTGCCGGCGTCGCTCCATCGACTTTTGGCCGACGAGCGTATCATTAAGGTTGGGTGTAATATCGGTGGGGATGCCAAGCGGCTGTTAAAGGACTACGCACTGGACACGAGAGGGCACGTGGACCTGAGAGAGGTCACCCAGGGCCTGGGGCTCGTCCAGTGCAAGCGTCGCAGCATGGCGTGGCTGGCCAAGGAATTTTTGAGGATGGACATGGACAAATCGCAGCAGTGCTCCGATTGGGGAAACCTGGAGCTGTCGGCGGAGCAGATTAAGTACTCGAGCATCGACGCCTGGGTGGCGCCGGCCATCGTCGGGCATCTCTTCCGTCGCTACAAGTCCCAGGTCGGCCAGCCCCCTTGCCCCTCCTCCTTCTGCAAGCGGCTGGTGCCTCAGTATTGGACGCGGCGGGTTGGCGACGGGCATCATGCAAAGATAAAGAGATCACCTCCCGATGGGAGGTGGGAAGTGCAGCAACAGCAGGAGCGGGAGCAGCAGAAGCAACGAAGTAGTAGGGATGGGATGACATATTAATTGAGGAGCTGTCGACTTACGGACAGTCGCCGGTGCATGCATGTGGTGACAGATATAATGACGCCCGTAATGTGCCCCTCTACGCGGAGATTCGCTTAAATGTTTCGCTCCGTCGCATGCTTGTGTAGGATCGTGTGATTTAGAGATATGTCTAAAAGTAACAAAGTACCTTCGAAACGCGCCAAACTGTATAATTTGCGTTCCTCAGATTGTCAGTGGTAAGTCCAAATTATGCACATCTTTCACACGACGTTTGAGGTCTTTGGCTGCCACCCTTAACTTTGCTGCCGTCTGCTCTTTGCTACCGCTCGAGTCGATCACAAGCGTCGCCGCCTTGTTTCTCACCTCATTGCTCGCAAGAGCCGCTATTCTCCTCTGCGCTTCCTCTGCGGTCATCCCGTCTCGGTCCATTAATCGTGCTTGCGCCAACTTAGGGTCGATCAGCATCGTCCAGACCTCATCCATCCACAAGTCCCACCCTGCCTCGACCAAGACGGCCGCCTCCACCACCACCCACGCGTGGCCCTCCGTCGTCAGGCGGGCAATCTCCTCCTTCGCCCGCGCCTCTGTGGCAGGAAACATGATCTTGTTTAATTGTTGGAGCGACCTGTGGTCGCGCTGGAACACGAGCTTGCCGAGTTTCTTCCTGTCCACGCGGCCATCGGTGGTAAAAATGCTGGGTCCGAAGGCCTTACGGAGTTGCTGGTTGGCGGGCGTGTGAGGGGCATAGCACGCGTGAGCCAATAGGTCGGCATTTAGGACCGTTGCGCCAAGGCCTCTCAAGACACTGCAGGCGTGGGTCTTCCCTGAAGCGATGCCGCCAGTAAGCCCATGGACCAGTACACTTTTCATTCCAGCATCAACCTGTGTCCGAATGGGAGGAGAGGGCATTAGCAGTCCGGTCTGTTTTGTGCCTGACCCTCCTTGAGGAAGAAGGACGAATACTGATACATGAAGGAAAACCAAAGCGCCTTTGTTATAGAGCCTCGGGTTTATTTTTCTTTAGCAACGTCTCACGAGAATTGTGAGTCGCAGAGGTTATAGCTTTCCCATCTTCCATGGGGTCTTCCCTACACACTGCCGAATTCCTGCATCCAGTCGTTGTACCGCTGCAAATCCCCTGAGCCCACGGACTTGCTGATTTTCGATAACGCAAACAAGAAATCAGCTTGCGTGACCATCGACGCCTGGAGTTTGTCTCGGTTTGCCATCAATGCCTTCTGAATCTCCAAGCCATGTAGTCCCTGTTTCCTTGCTTCCTCCATCACCCGCCGCACACTCATCATCGAGGCGTCTCGACACACGTTCGCAATGTCTGCACCAGAGTATCCTTCCGTTTGCTGAGCTAGGGTATCCAAATCCAAATCATCCCCCACCTCAATATCCCTCATATTGATTCTGAATAATTCTTTCCGTCCTTCTTCGGTAGGCAGCGAAATATAGATTCTCTTCTCCATTCGCCGTCGCAAAGCATCATCTAGATCCCACGGCATGTTGGTGGCTGCCAGGACGATGACTGTTTTGCTTCCAGGCCTCTCCTCCTCGTCCACCGCTCCCTCCTCGTTATCATCCACGCTGGTCGTGGCTGAGGCGTCCGCTACACCATCCATCTGAACCATGAGTTCTGTCTTGACGCGCCGACTCGCCTCGTGCTCGCCGCTGCCCCCGCGCGACCCGGCGATAGAATCGATCTCGTCGAAGAAGAGCGTGGATGGGGCGTAGTATCTCGCCATTTCAAAAAGGATTCGAACCATTTTTTCGCTGTCACCTCGGTACTGATTAGGTAGCGGAAAGGTTTTGGAGGCAATGAGTGGCCGCGAAAAACGATGACATAATGAAACAAGAACACAAGCTAAATGGTCCGGAAGCTTGTGGGCATGAAGGGGGACGGAAACGAGAACATGCGAGGGATACACGGTTAAAACTATACAAAACTTATGTGATAAACTCTACCTTAGAGCCGAGAGTGGACGCCGAGACATTGAAGAACGTGGTGGCACACTCCGTGGCAACAGCCTTGGCCAGCATGGTCTTCCCCGTCCCTGGAGGCCTGTGTGTGAAAAGGGCGAAGGGAGAAGACACTCGTGAGCGCCCTGCCGAAATGTGTTGAAGGGCTGTTCATGATTCCTACTTTCTGTGCGCTTCGATTTGTTGGCTTTCAGGTCCTCCAGCCGGACCTGAGATGCTTCCGCCCCACCCACTCATGCCTACATACCCGAACAACAAGACCCCCTTCCATGGCCGCCGAATGCCCTTGAAATAGTCAGGCATCCACAATGGCAATACAACTGCTTCTTGCAAAAGCTGTTTCGCCTCTTGTAAATCAGCGATAGAGTCCCAGGAGACATTCACTCCCTGCTCCACGATCTCCCGCTCGATGCTTTCAATAAGCTCCGTGTCTGCCCATCCTGCCTCCCGGGCTACATCGCTGTATCTTGGTTTTCCATTCAAAGCCAGGGGGGGCGTGTCCTCTGCCCTGCTATTCGCAGAATTGCTCGAGTTGTGCTTCTGAAGGGTGGCGTAGGGGCCCGCAGTGTCCACTGCAGTAGCATTGACGCCACGCCCCGCGTTACGCCTCGCACCGGAGCTAGAAGAAGCGGTATTCACAGTCACGGGAACCGGAGGTTTGACCGAGGTGCGTGTCCGGGTACCCTCGGCGCGCCCAGCCACAGCCGCCGCCGACGAGCTTGTTACAGTGGCCGGACGGGCACCTGCCTGTGACGTCCGCCGGTTTGAACCTAATTTTCTGGTCGAAGCAGCTGCGACACGCCTCCCTTCGGCGGTTTCTTTTCCCCCAACGCCAAGAGATTGCCGGTGTGTGCGCATACCGCCCTCTCTCCCGCCCACAGAGGCTTTGGAGCGGCGGGATGTGGTCGGCGGCGTTGGTGCTTCCCAAACTCCGGGTTCGCGTGCAATTTCAGAATCAGGCAACTGTGATGCTGCGAGAGCCGCTGCCTCCCTCTTGCTGGCTGCGGCAGCGGCCGAAAGCGGCGGAGGGGGAGATGGAGGCCGGGGCTTATTACTGGGCGGAACGGGAGGAATGGAACGTAGGGTGTTTTGCAGCTCATTTAGCAAAGCTTCCTCAGCCTTGAGCTCCTTGGCCAGCTTGAGGTATCTATTTCGACGCCACTCCTGATCATCCGATTTCAAGGTTACGTTTGCAAACTCCTGCAGTACTTGCTGCGCCTTTCGGTGAAGTTGGATGGCCGCCTCGTACTGGGAAAGCAAGCCGTGTTCCCGGGCTTGGCGAAGCAACAGCGGAAGTTTTTTCACTGCCGAAGGAATCGAGGGCAGAGTGGCTGCCGCCTTAATTGTTGCACTAGCATTTTCAGCGGTATTTGTACTTGATTGAAGGGTATTTGAGCCAGGAAGGCTTGATTTATTCGCAGCATCGGCCATCGCTACTTCGTGCCTCCTTCCTTAACTTGCTCTGATGAGAACGTGAAGGACAAGAAAAGAACGAAATTAGTGTCGAATGCATCTGGCGTGCTCGGCTTGTACTTTTCCCCCTGAAAATGTGCAGCGAAAGACAATTCAAAGCGTATGCCTGGAGATGGGCGGTCCGCCCATGGAGTCGCGGGCTTGCTCATGGTGGAACATCGAGCCACTTTTGGCGACCCTCCCGCCTCATCCCTTCTGATGGATGGGGCCTCGCGTTGCCGCCAGTCAGGGGTCTTACTCACGCATCCTCTCTGGCACAGTGGGCCTGCATAAATTTGGAATGACAACAACAGAAGTCAAGGCGGTGCACGCGGAAGCCAAAGTTCAGGAGGGGGCAGAAGAGGAGGAAGAGGAGGACGACGACCAGGGAGGAGCGGCAGAGGGCCAAGGGGATGCGACTACAAGCAACGGCGGCACGGCAAACAAGAAGAAGAAGAAAAAGAAGAAGAAGGCAAAATCTGCGGGCACAGGTTCTGCTCCTTCTGAAACTTCAGCCGCTGGCGAAGGTTAGTGATGGAATGAAGCAGGAACTCTAAAAATGTTTCCAAGAGAAGATACTCACAGTCTTGCATGTCCTTGTTCTATTTTCTCCGATGAACACGGAAAATTGCGACAAACAGAATGCGATGTGGAACACGCTAGTGGAGACAATGATAATGATGCTGAGGAAGATGGGGATGGGGCTATTACCGCGGAGGATGCGATCAAGAAGAAAAAGAAGAAGAAGAAGAAAGGAGTGAAAGGGGCAAGCGGTGTTTCCGGCGCCGTGCCTGGACAGCTCCACCCGGCGACGGGAGTGCCAGGCAAAAAAGCGCCGGGAAGAGGTGTCTCAGGCTTCACAGATAGCTACATCCGGTACGGACAGACAGAGCCGCCCACCATACCTGTAGCTTCCCTTTTTGCCGAGGGCCATTTCCCTAAGGGCGAGATCCAGCCTCATCCCGGTGATATGAACACCTTTCGTATCACCTCTGAGGAGAAGCGGGCAGCGGAGAGACTGGAGGCTGATCTTTACGATAAGGTTCGATCGGCCTCGGAGGTGCATCGGCAAGTTCGTAAGTATGCGCAGAGCTTCATCGAGCCGGGCATCAAGTTGATTGATATGTGCGAACGCTTGGAGAATAAGAACAGGGAATTAATCCAGGAGGCTGGCTTGGAGCGAGGCGTAGGCTTCCCCACGGGTTGTTCATTGAATCACGTTGCCGCGCACTACACGCCAAATGCCGGGGACGAGACTGTACTGCAGTATGGCGACGTTATGAAGGTTGATTTCGGATGTCAGATAGAGGGGCGAATCATCGACAGTGCTTTCACTGTCTCTTTTGATCCGACCTACGACAACCTTCTGGAGGCTGTTCGGGAGGCAACGGACACGGGAATTCGGACAGCAGGGATTGATGTGCGCCTTTGTGACGTGGGAGAGGCGATCCAAGAGACGATGGAGTCGTACGAGGTAACCATTAATGGGACCACGTACCCGGTAAAATCCATCCGAAATCTAAACGGACACAGCATCGGTCCATATGAAATCCACGCGGGGAAGAGCGTTCCGATAGTGAAAGGGGGCGACGCGACCAAGATGGAGGAGGGTGAGTTCTACGCGATCGAGACATTTGGGTCCACGGGTCGGGCCTTCGTACAGGAGGATTTGGAATGCAGCCACTACATGAAAGCCTTTGAGGCTCCCCATGTCCCGTTGCGAATGGCTTCGGCTAAACGGCTTTTGTCGCACATAGACCGGACCTTCAAGACTCTGGCTTTTTGTCGTCGCTGGCTGGAGCGCCCGGACGGGGGATCCGCGTTTATCCACGGGCAGAAGGGCAAACAAGAAAAATATCTGGGGGCTTTGAAGAACCTTTGCGACGTTGGCATTGTCGTGCCTTATCCGCCGCTAGTGGATATCAAGGGTAGCTACGTGGCGCAGTACGAGCACACCATTTTGCTCCGACCAACGTGCAAAGAAGTGCTCTCTCGAGGGGACGACTTCTGAGACGATGAAAATGGCAAGCATTGAGGGCAGGACTGGGGAAATGCAGGGCAATAAGACACGATGATGACGTATGCTTCAGTCTCTCTGAACTTATTTTTATTTGCTGAAAGGAGTTGTCACAGTATTTTTTTGCTGAAAGGAGTTGTCACAATACTTCACTGATTCGCTCGGGCTCGCTCATCCCACTAAGACGCACGTCCGACCGCGCCGGACTCGTCTGCTCAAGGCTCACCACAACGCCCTTGGCCCCCGACACCACTCTCTCGGACGTCTGCTCCCATGGCGGCCTGTCTGTGCCTACGGTTTCGCATGCTTTGATGCCTTGCTCTCTTGCGGACTTCCTGTACTACCCAGTCATGCATTTTTGGTTTTTTAGGTCAATCGCGTCTGCTTTTTACTGCTACGTCAGTATGGCCTATCTGATCATCAATTATCTTCGTCTATCACAACCATACCCACTGCCTTGTCGCCCTCCTTCATTCCCTTTCCCTCTCCGTCGCG
Organism: Microchloropsis gaditana; assembly: GCF_000240725.1. NCBI lineage: Eukaryota > Eustigmatophyceae > Eustigmatales > Monodopsidaceae > Microchloropsis > Microchloropsis gaditana. The sequence goes on from NW_005803946.1 coordinate 20,891, forward strand.
ATAGCCTTTGCCACCAGCCCCCCCGTATTCTCGCCATGGCATCAACACCCCACTCCGCCATCGATCATCCTCCTCTTGAACAAGCCCAGCCTTCACGTGCCTGTCGCCAACTGATTTATTTCCGAAAGTCAACTGCATTGTTCCTTTCCGGGCGGGGGCTCCTACGTAGAACCCTCGCTTGGCGTTCAGACCTCCCATCTCTAGCCCCTTCGCACCATGATCACCGATATTATCCGCCGAAGTCTCTTTCACGCCTTGTCCTTCTCTGAAAGGTTGAGCCCATCGGAGAAACGAGACCTCTGGGTACTCGGCGCTCTCTCGCTGGCAATTGTCGCACCCCGCTTCACATCGGACAGCTTCCTTGTACCCGAAATGCTCGCCCAGCATGACTCGACGACACTCCCTCCTCTCCTCGCAGAAGTCCTGCATGGTCCTCAGCTTCTCCAAATCACGAGCCTTCCTCTTCTTCCCCTTCCCGCGCCCCCCAAAGGGACCCATGATCAACGTCTTCAACTTGCCGACGTCCGCTTTGCGGTAGAACAACACACAGCGCGCGGGAAGACCGTCTCGACCCGCCCGCCCAACCTCCTGGAAGTACCCTTCCAGGGACTTGGCGATGGAGGTATGCACTACGAAGCGAACTTCTTTCTTGTCGATGCCCATACCAAAGGCAATGGTCGCGCAAATGATTCGGACTTGCCCCGCACTCCAGGCCGCCAAGACGGCGGCACGCTCGTTGTCGGACATTCCTGTAAAAGAAGGACAGAATTCACATGTCAGCGATGGGTGGAGCATGCTTGAGTCCAGGATTTGCATGTCTTATGGAAGCCAAGCTACGGCAGAAACAATCTAAATATCCTGGGAAAAGCCTTCCCATCCAAGGAGCGGTGGGTACGAGCAACCGCCAAACTTACCTGCGTGGTAATGGTCTGCAGACTCCCCGTTATCCATCAAGAAGTCCGCTAGCGCCTCCGTGTCCTTCTGCGTCATGCAATAGACGATGCCCGTCCCCCGGCGGCACCCGGACGTCTGGTCTCGCAAGAGCTCCAGCACGTCCTGCCGCGCGTTCTCCTTGTCCCTCTCCTTGGGCCGAATTTCAAAAAACAAATTGGGCCGTAGGGGAGGCTGCACGAGTCGAAGACAGGCTCTTGGACCCGTGTTCCGCAAACCCAGAGCTTTATAAACGTCCAGAAGGACTTCCTCCGTGGCTGTAGCCGTCAAGGCCATGATGGGAATAGAAGGAAACTGCTTTCGAAACTCGCCGAGCTGGAGCGACAGGGAAAGGAGAGGCGAGAAAACACGTGTCACAAGTTAAAAGAGAGGTATAAGGGGCAATAAGTCGTGATGTGTTCAAGGCCCGCCCCTCGCAAATACAGTCCCACAAACATGCTGCGAGCCTGCACGGGACTCTTCCACACCCAGCCCGACATGTACCTACACGATAAAAGTCCGGACGGAAGTCGTGGCCCCATTGGCTTACGCAATGCGCCTCATCCACGACAAGGCGAGCAAGCATACCGTGCTCATTTAATGTCTTTACGAGTTGCTGAGTTTTTGTGAAAGAAAAAGGGAAGGCACGGCATTGGACGCAGACCTCCTCCACAAACCCCGCGACGAAACACTTCTCCACCAGTGTGCGCGCCACAACTGGGGGAGTTAGGCTAACAGCACAGGCTAGTGCATAGCACTCCATTCTTCGACCCCTCCCATCGCCTTCGAACGGACCCCCCCCTTCACCTTGAAGCCCTCAGGCCCCAGCAGCCTCTCTGGAGTCACATACAAAAGCTTGATGGCCGGCTCCCTGCCCATCCTCACCGAGCCCAGGTCTCGGTAGATCCCTCGGGCCAGAGTCTCGGGCGTGGTGCTGTTCAGCACGGCTGCGGGGATTCGATGCTGCTTGATCAAGGCGGAAACCTGGTCCTGGATGAGGGAGATGAGAGGGGCCACCACCAGAGTGACTCCTCTGGTCACGATGGCTGGCAGCTGGTAACATAAGCTCTTCCCGCCACCAGTTGGCATGATGACGAAGACGTCGCGCTTCTGTAAAGCGGCCTGAATTATGCGCTCCTGTTAGAGACGTACACGATATTAGCGGAAGACTGGATTATTTCGAAATGCACTTTTCGCACCCGTTAACGCCACGAATACAGAAAAGAATGACAAGACGCATCTGGCATGCATGCCGACAAACCTGATCAGCACGAAACGAGGGATTCTTGAACACGTTCTTGTTGGCGAAATGGATCTGGGCGCCGCGTTCATCCCGCGTCCGCGGCGGGCTGGGTTGAAGGCACGCATTAGCAGCGTCCTGCTCCTGCATGTAGTCGTATCGACGCGCGTACCTGCCAGTAGACGTACTACTCTCCCGATCTTGTCTTCCTGCAAAATAGCTTGTAATCGGCTGATATAATTGCGACGTCTCATTGGCCCATGGCATCGACCTCGCGCCCAAGTTATTTTGGGAAGTCGTTTCGGGGCTTGTGACCTTCTCCCGCTGCGGCACTGCTGACTCGTTCCGAAAAAGAAGACCGCCATCCGGGTCATTGCTGCGCTTGATCCATCTGCCCGCACAGATTTGTTGTGGAGAGAAACCTGTGATCGTTTGCTTGTTGCTTGTGCTACTGGTGAGTGAGAGAGGGAGAGGACGCTTGGCTCCGCGACCGCTTGGGAAAACCGAGGAGGAGGGCATCTGGGTAGGAAATTGTCGGTGTGGAAAAATTGGGACCTCGAATTAAAAAAATATGATTTGAGGGAAATTAAAAGGCATAAAGTTGGAGGGAAGGGATCTTCGAGTCGTTCCTCCCTACCCGCTTGTCTTGTTCCTGCTCGCTTACAAGTGTTGGCGACAACCAGAGTACGGACCTGTATGTGAATACACAAAACGAGCACTTACCCATTTCCTCACATGCAAATAGGCAAACAAAAAGTAATACATTGAAAGCACGTGTTTCTCTTTTGCTCGCTGTCTTCCTGTCATCCACGCCTCGCATCTCTTTCCCTCAGCTCTGGCCACCCGAGCTAATTGCTACGCGGGACCTCAACTACGCGCGACAAAGGTTGGTTTACGTAACCTGTGCTTCCAATAGCAGGCACTTTCGCAAAAAAATATGGGTGGCGAACCGTCAAAAATTTTGCATGACTCTTTGCGCCGGGACAATGATGGTGACCAGACACGATCCCGTCCAAGTTTACTCCACGGGGGGGCGAACGTGCTGCAAGATGCCGAGTTTTTCGCATCGAATGGTGTAACATGTGCATTAAGCATTTGTCAAGCCAGACCTCCAGCGAGCATGGGCCTGCAGTCAATCAAGCACGTGAACGAGAGCGATTTGCCGCAAACGAATCTGCTTCCGTATTTCGAGGAGTTCGTCAATTTCATCCACGCTGCTCGCGTGAATGGCGGATGCGTCTATGTGCATTGCGCGGCTGGTGTCAGCCGCTCTACAACAGCGTTGTGCTCGTATCTCATATGTGTTCACGGCCTTACATTCAAAGATGCCCTTGACTTTATCCGAACGCGGCGCGAAGTGGCGTGTCCTAATCCCGGCTTCGTCCGCCAGCTACAGTTTTTTGAGCAGGATGCCAACACGGTCACCCTGCGAGCCCGTATCCGAAGCGCATTCCCTGACGATTCTGCTCTGGTGGAAGGAGATTTGAATGAAATCAAAGATGCTCTGGCTGAGCGTAGAAACAGGCTAGGCCGGGGGGAGCGCCTGCTAAGCTCAGACCCGCGCCATCGTCTCCTAAACTACCTACAACAGAGGCGAGAGGAGGCGACGCAGGGAATATCAGGGATGGAAGATGGCGATGACGACCATGAGCCTTCGCGAGTGTCCGTAGTAGCAGAGGCGCCGTGCGAAACGTCGGTGGCGCCGGGGGAGGAGGATTGGGGGTTGACTTGGGTGGCAGAGGAGCGAGATGAACAGCCGAGGGCGAAAAAGCCTTCACGGTGATTATGAAATTGTGCGCTGCCAGCTAGACGGCATAGATCGAGTCTTATAGTTGCGAAACAGGGATGTCTGATAAGGGGTGGAGGGCTGTAAGTAATAAGTTGGGCGGGAAGCGTCAAAGAACCACGCTCACTGCCTCGGGCCATCCTGGATTTAAATTTGATTCACTAGAAGCAAAAGAGTTGAGTCCGCAATGTCACGGTATTCCTGTGCGTGCTGTGTGATTAAAACTTTGCTGTCTACACTCTATGGCTTGTCTGCGGCCGTACCGTGGGCCGCGTGCAAGAAGTCGCTCGCCTTCTCCGCAATCATTAGGGTTGGGCTGCTCGTATTCCCGCTAGTAATCACAGGCATTGCGCTCGTGTCGCACACTCTCAAGCGCTCTATTCCTCGAACGCGCAACTTCGCGTCTAGTACCGCCAATGGATCGTCAGCGCGGCCCATCTTGCAAGTCCCTGCCGGATGGAAGATCGTAGTGCCAACCCTCCCTGCCGCCTCCTCCAACTCGGCCTGACTCTGACACGCGATCCCCGGGGCATACTCCTCGGGTTTGAAAGGCAGGAAGGCCCGCGAGCCTAGAACGAGCCGGCGCGTGAGACGAAGGGCTCTTGCGGCCACCGCACGGTCTTTGGCCGTGGCCAGGTAGTTTGGCTGAATGCGAGGCGGAGCGCGGGGGTCGCGGTTGCGAAGTAGGACGCTGCCCCGAGACGTAGGCTGTAAGTGGCAGACGCTGGCAGTGAAGGCGGGGAAAGGGTGCAAAGGCTCTCCAAATCTGTCCAGACTCAAGGGCTGGACGTGGAACTCCAAGTCTGGGCGCCTCCGGGTAGCCTCGCTCTTGCAGAAGACCCCCACCTGGGAGGGGGCCATGCTGAGTGGGCCCCGGCGATCCCACAGGTACTCCACGCCCATTTTGACCCGACCCCACCAGCTCGCGTATTCATCGTTCAGCGTAGGAAGGCCGCTGATCCGGAACACCATGCGAAGCTGGAGATGGTCTTGCAGGTTGGCACCCACACCCGACAGAGCGTGCTTCACGGGAACATCAGCGCTGCGGAGGGGCGCGGGAGGACCTACGCCACTCAGCTGCAGTAGGTGTGGACTTCCTACGGCACCAGCTGCGAGAATGGTCTCCAAGCCTGCGTAGGCTCTCTCCACGACGCCGGTGCCGACCTCGCTGCGAGCGAATTCCACGCCGAGGGCAGAACCATTGCTCTTGTCCAGAAGGACTTTGAGGACGTGCACGTGCGTGAGGACCGTCAGGTTGGCTCGCCGGCCCATGATGGGATGCAGCCAGGCCTGAGCAGGGGAAGGCAGAATCCGCGTTGAATACTATATCATTCTTCTCGGCTCAGACAGTTCTTAGTGCTTCACATCCCGCCATTTCAACGCCGCCAGACTTCATTTACCTTGGAGGTGTTCCAGCGCCAGCCTCCCCGTTGATTGACGTGGAAATAAGAGGAGCCGAAGTTATTGCCCCCGTTGAAGTCCTCCACCTTTGGGATACCCTGCTCCTCACAGGCATCGCGAAATGTGTCGAGCACCTTCCAACTCAAACGCTGCTTTTCAACGCGCCATTCGCCCCCGACTCCATGTATGGCATCCTGCTTGGGTGGGCTGCTCTTGTATAGGTCGCCACCCTCACTGCCTCGCTCCACCTCTTGGATAGATGCTCCCGCCGCAAAGTCCTCGGATTTCGTGAAATCAGGGAGAACTCCCCGCCAAGACCAGACCTCTCCGTTCTCCCCGTCCTTCGCGCTCTCTTTCCTTTTCACATTCGCTCCTTTCGCACCGACGCGAGTCTCATCCTCAGCAAATATTTGAGCCCATCCGTCGTAATCCTCAGCTTGACCACGCATGTAAATCATGCCATTGATTGATGAGCATCCACCTAGAATTTTTCCCCGCGGATATGCGAGCGATCGGCCATGCAGACCTGGCACAGGCTCCGTCTGAAAGCACCAATCAACCCGAGGGTTAGAAATGCTGGAAACGTTAGGATTAAAATTCATTATGATGAGTGGACATGTTGATCGCCGAACCTCTGCGTCCCATTTCCTCATTTTAATCTACGCAACAGGCAATTCTCAAAGGAATATTCCCTACCTCCACAAATATCCCACAGGTATGTGAACGAAGGGGATGCGGCGGTCGTCCCCCCCCGCCTCGAGAAGAAGGACCTTCACATGAGGGTTTTCAGAAAGACGATTCGCTACAAGGCACCCGGCGCTACCCCCTCCAACGACTATGTAGTCGTACGTTGTAGAGGAGAAGGAGGAAAATGGGGAAGAGGAGCCCGTAGAAATCCGATCGGCTAATAGCAGGTCTCTGGTAGGCAACGACAGTCGCTGCCAGAGCGCCCCTTTTGGACGGCCAAGGGCACAAATTAAATTCGCACCCTGCATTTATGCGAGTCAAGAGGTCATCTTTCAAGGACTTCGCTCAGCGGCGCTGTCCAGGTGTGTCAAAGTCATACGAACATAAGTAAAGTCCAACGCCAGCAACAGCAAGCTGCGAGAGTGTGCTGGATTCGCTTATTCGCATCAGCGAGGCTCCTTGCAATTCCGCCTCAACCGAGACAAAACAAATGGCATTAGGCTGGTGATAGGGGAAATTCTAGTCCTTGTGGCGTACTTTTCGAAATTTTAATTTGAACGTTTTTGGGTGGATTTGACAGATTGGGGCTCGCAAGAGCAAGCATAGTCCTCCTGGAACCGACCGCGACATGACTTGAATGCTTTCTGTCTCTCGGCCTGCGGGCAGGCGGAGACGCCTTTGCCAGAAATAGTTTTTTTCTACTCGTCAATGTGTCTGCTCTGGCAGCCCCTTTTAATCTGTATACAACCTGTATACAGAGAGAGGACGCTGCAACCTGAAGACCAGATTCATAACTGATATGCCCAAAGCCCTTTACTTTGAGTTCGCAACATAGCAATATCGCACTATCGACATCGCACCCGTATGTTTGTACACAAATGTTACTAGTATCTTTTTACATGGAAATGAAACACTTCCACGGAGGCTATGAGGCTGTGAGCAAGGTAGGCTCCTGGAGAAAAGATATCACCTCACTTCCCCCCCCGGTCGACGCCTCCGTAACTTTATGCTGGCAGCCTTCCTTGCCACCCCACAGCTTCAATCCTCTGCCCACAAAATAATATTCTTCCCATATGAATGAATTTTGGCTTGCGCTCAATTGTTTTGCGAAAACTTGTGCCCACATTTCTTGTTTAAGCATTCATAAAAGACGGTGGAGCCCTCGTCTGCCGATCGCAGTTGCATGGTATAGAAACTCATCTCGGGATGGCCACACTGTGGACATGGCTCGTCGACTTTCGCGTGCCGATTAGTATTTTGTTCATCCTCCGCGTCGTCCACGCCAGGTCCACCTCTCCTACCGGTCTTCCTGATGGCGATCTCTCGATACCAAAGTGGTGCTGGTTTCTCCGGACAAGCTGTTACGATTTCGGCCTGCCCTAGTTCTGTGTGTGGTAAATTCCTCAATTGTGACGAATCACTTTCGAAAAAGCAGGATAGAAGAGACGAAAAAAGGAAAGGGATAAGGCGGAGGACAGGCGTCGAAACACGTACATACCGGTGAAAGATGTGGCAAAGTGGCAGACGCGGCAGATGATTGGGTCCTCATCTGGAAGGTCAAGCAAGGCATGACACTCTGAACAAAAAGGCACAGCGCCACCCGTAGCCATCAAAAACCTTGGGGTCGATGAGTCTGGAGTGAGAGCAATGTTTGGGGGAGGTTAAGAGTGATGGGCTGAGAAATACGCCTGACAACGAGGCATTTGTGTATGACAAAAAATGTTAGCTTGTACCGCCGACAACAGTTGTATGCTAGCCAAGATTCGTATGGCCACAAGATCGTGAACCTAAAAATAGCTTATGAGGACAGCATGCGTCGCTAGGGGTGCATGCTCTCGTCCTCTAACGAGCGAGTCGAGCGTCTGTATCTCTCTTGCAGTGTTCCCTAAATTCATTACGTCGCATTACCCTCCTATGGGAAACTGAATGAGAGCCTTTTGCAACAGGTACCCAGCTAACTATGTCAGACGCACCTCCTGCTGGTACACCCGCTGCTACTCCTGCTCAAGGCACAAGCGCCCCCGCAGCTGCCGAGGCGAAACCGGCGCAGGTAACAGGCAGGAGGGGGAGAAGAGAAAGCGTCGACGTGCTATGGCACTATTGTGCCTACTTGGTGGTGAATACTTGCCGAGGCAACTATATGATAATTATAGACGGCGTGACGGACATCCTCATTACGAGAGACGTGTCCCAATATGTCTCATTTTACAACGACCCCCCCCGGCCTCCCCAGAACAAGAAGGTGACCGAGTTTCTGAAAACGATATTGGGCCGTCCTGTTGTGGTAAAGTTAAATTCCGGGGTGGACTATCGAGGTAGGTCGATATATTGTGAGACAGGAACGTTGGATGTCCTGACGAGGTGCTGGACGGGACTGGTGGAAGTCACAAAGGTGGAGGGGGTTGAGCACGAGTTATGTTTGATATCGCTCAGCCTGGTGGCATCATAACCGCATGTACTAAGCACTGGTACTATTGTGCAAAATGAAGGCGTCTTGGCTTGCTTGGATAGTTTTATGAACATCGCCATGGAGCAAACGGAGGAGTACGTGCAGGGGCAGCTGAAGGCGAAGTACGGCGACTGCTTCATTCGAGGAAATAATGGTGCGTGGATGGTTGGGAGAGAAGAGGGAAGTGATGACATAAAGGATAAACATGGGACCTGTAAAGGAACAGGGATCTTTTCACGATTTCAAGAGGCCTCAGACTAGAAGCACTTGGTGGGAAGCATGTCATTCGCGCCCGCGCTGCGTTTTGATGAAGGGCGTCGTGTGGAAGTCTAAATCGCTTTTTTCTGACCTCTTCCCACACAGTGCTCTATATTTCAGCTCAAAAGCGGCGGTAGTCTATTCCCACACCTCAAATGGTAATTAGTTGGAACTTGAAATGATACAGGGTAATCTCTTTTTTTCCATAAGGAAGCGCATAGTCTGAGTTTACCAGTTACTCCTGTTGGTTGGATGGAGCGATATGTTGTCGCCTAACGAAGATAAAAAGTAAAGTGATGATACTGTGTTGACGCGTGGAATCCTCCCCTATGTTTTTGCTTCATCTAGTGATAGTGATCGCTTTGCATCAAACGCAGTACCCTCCTTTCATCTTTGGTACGTCTGGTCTCCCTTTAAATCGCTCGTCGCTTTTTATTTAACGTACAACCACCTTCCATTTTCATTCTTCATTTCCCAATCGCCCTCCTCCTTGGCCTTCAAAGGTTTAAATTTTGGATTTGATTACCAGGAGCTCTACAAATCGCTGTAAAACTCTTTTTTCTTTTCTTCTATCTATTTCAAGAGCCTAGAATTACGTTCTGCATTCTCTTCATCACTTTGCTTTTTCTTAAAAAATCTCTTCCTACTTCAACCCAGTAATGCTCTAGATTCTGGTAGCGGTCGCTCCATTATATGTTCGATTTAAGTGGTTTGTGCTCGCTCAATCCTGTATTTGTTCCAACAGAGAAACAAATCTTATTCCTATGCTCCAGTTTTCTCCTTCAAGCCACCTCTCCATCCTTTGGTACGTTGCCCACACGACCAGCATCGAAAGTCATACATATAAATGTACTTCCAACTGGCGAGATCGCATTTCTCCTTTTGCCCATGAGCATTTTTGTCGGCATTGTTAATAATCATCTCTCTCCCGTGTTGGGGATGACCTGTTTTGAAATTCGATTTCAGAGTCCCTTAAAGGAGAGGAGCCGAGAGGAACCGAGAGACGCGCACTGTAGTAATGTGCTTCGCGCAAGCTGGTATGCCAAAGGAACACTGACAGAACACCAGCCAAAAGAAAGGGCAAACTCAAGCAAAAGTGCATCGTTTTGGGTATGCTCTCAAGTACGATGGTGACGGTGGCCCGTGTGGCGCTGACAAATAGTTTTATGTCGCGTACCCCCCGCCCGAGCGCCCCCGGAGACAGCGGCAGGAGGTCAGCGGCACCCGGCACGTAGACCGGAAAGGTCGAGAAATGGCACCACCAAACATAGTTGGCTCGCTTGGCGGGTGTATCGGCTATAAACAGGTTTAAAGCCATGTTTAGGTCTTTCTTTAGTGTGCGAGGTACCTAACAGATTTTGATGTCTTTCAATCTACCATGCGTTTTCCTGTGCGGTTTCTTTTCTTCCACGTTACACGCAGCGATGCGACACGTCTCTCCATTCAAAACCATATATGTCAAGCGTTCATACAATATGCGAATAGATAGCATGCTAGATTTAATCGTCTAGCCTCTCGAGAAGTGTGCAAAAAAGAGCACAAAGTGAAGTTTATGGCTCCAAGCCTTTACGGATTGTTTTTTGGGGCGAAATCGGGAGCCTCCAGAGGTGTCTCATTTCAATCATGGGTCAGAGAAAGCTTATTTTTTTATTAAATTTATGTAAGTTTACTTTTTTTGCACGCGAAGGCACAGAGGAAAATCCGCGAGCACCGAAATAGAAGCGAGCCTTCAAGCGCATTACCAGCATCTCCTTCCTACTCTCCCGGGGGTGACTGGGATAAAAGAAACTTCTACCAGAAATTTCAACGTATGTAAGGGCCCTTATCCTTTGCGCAATTAACATGCTCAGCTGTTCGAAGCTGTGCCGGGCGATTTTCGAATTGACCTTCTCGCCTTTTTTAACCCACACGACAGGAGCTTCTTCCGTCAAACGAGTACCATGAGTAACTATCAAACTACGAATTTCAATAATTCCTTCACGGTGATGGCACACGGGGCTGGAGCGCTGACGGATTGTTGCAGTGAATCCCATCGGCAAGTTTCCTACTCAACGCCTCTGAGGAGACAGGACTCAAAGCAAAATGGCTCCTCTGACGGTGCCACCCGGCTCGTCGGCTATGGCCAAAGCTCTTCGCGGTTAAATTTAGAGTATGCCGGGACTCCTCTCCCTTTTGCCATCCCGTCCTGCCATGACGCTTGTCAGCCGACTCACGCTGTGTCGCTTAAGCGGTCTACAACCAGGGTAAACACGGAGGAAGAATTTTGCCATGTGCTTATTAGGCCGGAGTTGGGGAGCTCTACTCGGACCCCTGCCATGCCGTATACCCCACCCTCTGCGGCAGACGTTGACGAGCGGCAGCAACAGCATATGAACATCCCAAAGCGCCGAGGACGGCTTGTGCGCAAGGCTGCAGTGCAGGCGCAAGCCTTCATGTCTGCGGCAATCAATGAGGGGGTCCTTGCGGAGGAAATAGAACTCGAGAGGGGAGAGGATTGCAGGCGCCGACCGCCTGAGGATGCGAAGACGAAAAGTTCCACCCCTTCGTGTGGAAAAGAGGGGCCAACTGAGGAAGAGTGGGGCGCTGAGGACGGAAGCAACGTTGAAGAGGAGGAAGACGAGGATGCAGATGGTGCACGCTGGCCACTGGCCAAGCGCTGCAAGATGGCGAAGCCTTTGACCTCGCGGTAAGTGTGTCCGATGAAAAGACAGGTTTCAGCACAGAGTACTCACACGATGGCATCTTCAATCGTTGCCCTGTCTCACAAACAGGGTCCGGCACTCCGAGGCTACCCTTTCTATCATGAGACATTTTTGGCGATCCAAAGGCGTAAGTGCAAAATTGCAACTCGAGAAACTTGTCGGCCTGGCTCAAACCCGGCGGCTATACGCGGACCCTTCCCGCATCGACATTAAGCTACAACAACTCCGCACCCTGCTCCCCGGCGCTGATGTTGTCAAAATCGTCAGCAACGTCCCGAACCTGCTCGTCTACGACCTGGTCCTCTCTATTCCCCCCAAGGTCGCCGCCCTCCAGCGCATTCTCCCCCGCTGCGACATTATCAAGATACTGGTATCCTCCCCTCATCTCCTGACCTTTAACATTGAAGTTAACATAGCGCCCAAGATTCAGCACCTACGCCGTCTTCTTCCGGGGGCAAACATCGTCAAAATTGTGTCTGCCGCTCCAAATTTGCTGTCTTATGACGTCGAGGGCTCCCTCACCCAAAAAGTTCAGGCGCTTTTCCGTCTACTTCCCGGCGCGGACGTGATCAAACTCATCTCCTATGCCCCGACCCTCTTGTATCATGATACGGAGGCATCCATCGCACCAAAACTTCGCGCGCTGGCCTCACTTCTACCCGGCTGCGATGTCACTAAGATGGTTTGTGCTGCACCGCCCCTCCTGTGCTCGGACATCGAGGGCAGTATCGCGCGAAAGCTACTCTGGATGCGGGAGATGGTGAATGGCTCGGTGGAGGAGGTGTACGAGAAGATAGAGAGCAATCCCCGCTTGCTTACATGCGGCTACGGGGTGGTCTTCGGGCGACTGGAATTCATATTTAAGAACCACGGGCACTACGTTCCAATCAAGGAAATGCGGGGCATCCTTCTGGCCCCTGTCTCGCGCTTCGAGAGGGAGTGTCCGGACTACGCGGCCTACTTGGCTCAGCAGCTTGTGAACGCAGAGTGGGCGCAGGCAAAGGGACGGAGCGTGCAAGAAATACTGGAAAAAGGCGTAAAACACTTGGAAAGGGAGTATGGAAACTGCCTACGACATGTTGTAAACAAGAACTAGCGAGTCCGAGAAACAGGGTCTTTTCATCATGCCGGTGTGATAAGAGAAAGGAGCAGTTTATCCAACGAGACTGTCACACATTTATGCCGCATTTTAAAGGCGTACAGCCTGAAAAATGCTCCTACGCAAACAAATGCAGATGTACATGGGATTTTGTGAATTGTACACGTGTAAAGTAGAAAGAAATAGAAAAGAGACGTTAGGAACACTTATTTCTGATATTTTCAGGAATTTGCGCTATTTAATATGTCAACATGCTTTCGGTGGCCACTACTCTCCCTTCCCCCTCATTGCTCAGGAAGACAAGTTCCTGAGACCCTCGACCGTCCCAACCACCATGGCCGCTAACCCCGCGGCGATGACCAGCCCTGCTATTCCATAAACCCTCGCTTTGGCCCAAAAGGAGGCGTGCGTGTCCTCTCTTTGCAATTCCAGCCACATCGCAGCCGGAAAAATGAAGCCAATGATCGTCACAAAAGTGGCGCCGACGAGCGACGTGAAGACGCCCAAATTGGGGATAAGCGCGCCAACCATGCAGGTCAGAAACACCTCCACTGCACGGATGAGCCGGGCCTGCGCTTGCCGGGTGGCCAAGCGACGGGATGCGAAGGAAGAGATGGAAGCAGGCAAGGGGAGGGAAGCTGAGGTGCGGCTGTTACTCTGAGTAGAAGCCCCCATGCTTTCCCTCTCGTGCAGGCCGTCTTCTCTACCATTGTCCTCTCCCTGTACCGATACCTCCAGGCGTTGCGGAGACGTGGCCTTGGCGTGACTTCGACCGTCCTCACTGTGGTCGACCCAACTACTGTTCTGGTGGCTCCCACTCCTGCAGACAACGGGGAGCATTGCCCCCGTCATGGCCGTCCCCGCTCCCTCTGTCTCGTCCTCCAGCCCCGCCTCCTCCGTCTCCTGGGCCCCGTCCAAGGCCTCTGGGACCGGCACGGAGGGATCTCCGAGGAGAGCCCTCTCAAAAATCTCCGACGCTACGATTAGGTAGACCGGGTGCGTGGCCAAAAGCGAGAGCGCCAAGGCGACCCTGATGACGTTCACGAAGGGGCCCGGGCCCAGGCACTGGATGATGATGTCACAGCTCCCAAGCCCCGCGGCGTAGGCGAAGGACGCATAGAAGGCGGTGATGCCTGCAAAGAGACAGACCCCCACGGTCATGACCAAGGGAGGCTTCCGCAAGCTTTTCATAGACGCGGACACCGGCAACGTCAGGTTGATACCTTCCAGGGAGTAGACAGCGACGCCGTAGAAATGCGCGGCACCCTCCCAGTGCCAGGCCATGGGGGCGGGCGGGGGGTCGAAGTCTCTGGCCGCCACGAAGAGGGTGGAGCCCACCACGCCGAAGAGGTAGGTGCCCAGACCCAGCAGGGACACGAACCAGAGGTCTTCCATGAACGGGACCCAGGAGAGCAGGGTGAGGATGGGGAAGACGATGGCGCACCACATGGCCCGGGGGACGGCTGGCATCACGTCGTAGAGGCTGCTGCTGATGACGATGACGAAGCCGGAGGTGTAGATGAGGGTCAGAGTGGCCATCAGGGTCTGGCAGAAGCGGAAGGCCCGAGGTCCGAAGACCGCGCCGGCCAGCTCCTCATAGTTCTCAACGACTATGCCCTGCTCCTCTCGAAGCAAGTCCTGAGGGAATCCAAGGGGCGAGTGAATAGAGTGAGGGGAGAGTGGGGAGAGATGTTGGTCCGAGGAGATGATACTGATCGACAGGACGGCGGAACGACGGAGACAAATCCGGTAATTAGCGCGTGGGTGCATGGACTGATGCTCACCTTGCATCGTAGAAGCATCAGCATGGTACCAAGGCACAGAGTGCAGACGGCCAAGAAAATGAGGAGCCCCAGGGGGACCCCTGTACTGCCGAAGGCTCCGGGGATGGCGAGCACTCCGGCACCAAAGAGACCCTTGAAAAAGATGAGGATCGCGATCCGCGTGCTTGTCTTTTCTTGCGGAGGTCCAGAGGCAGACATTTCTGTTGTGCTTTGTGAGAGATGGCGGAGTTGTCGGTAGCCTGAGCCCCCCGAATGCGAGGCGAGGCTGGACGAGGCAGGTGGAGGACTGCCGTCTGGCGTGACAGAACGTGGTGGAGAAAATGAAGCCATGTGGAGTCCTGTGCAAATACAGAGGAAAACGTAAAAAGATTGAAGATATCGCTGCTGTATACCACCACTAGGGCTGTGCGACAGTCAGTTAAACAAAGCGTCTCACATCAATCTGATCGACTCATGCCCCCATGCGGAGGGCGTGATACTGTCATTTCTCCAAAGCAGCATCACCAGAAAGCACCACAACAATTTGACGCTGGTTGAGAACTTTCAGGGAGTTTAAGAAAATTTGTCCCGCGATGTCCGTTCGGAAGAAGGTTAAGAGACGATACTCTACTCGACAGACAAATACTTCGACAGCAATCTCTCCTGCTCGTCTCACGTTGCCAAAACCGCCAGTCCATTCTAACGTCATGCTCTACGTCTGCGATATGATCTGCCTGAAGGGGCGCGCTGGTGGTGATATGGTCTCTTTGAAGCCATGTTTAATACAACTAGGATTATCTGGGATAATAGCGATTCACATCGCTAGCCCGCCCGTGCAAGCAAGAAAGCTTGTGACCCAGCAGGGCGTTCACACGAAATCGTGGCAATCACGGATATTGAAATTTAAATGCTACATGCGTGCACTTTTATACCCTTTAGACCTCTTATAGAGGACGGCGACATCAGCCATCTTTCCCCGACAGCGCTCGCTTGCTCGCTCAAGTCTGGGAATTGAGGCATTTCTTAAAGCGTTGTCGTCTCTCTCGCTGATAGACCCCGGTGGGAGCCTCGGTCTCGTCATCACCCCCAGGGCACTGACACGACCGCGCCAAAGACGGGAAGCATACTGGTTTATAATGGCGTGTTCCTTTATATCCAAGCGACCAGACCGTCGTGGGTGTGTCGAGCGTGTGGGGCTGAACTCGCCCACAGAAATTTATTTTATCAATTGTTCCGACTCCGGCCCTCACTCCTCGTCCTTCACAGGTCAATGAGTCCTCTTACCGGCAGACTCCAATCCGCCAACCCTCAGCAAGCCAGCATGCCGAGGAGTACGATGGGTCGTCTGCGAGTCCGTCTCAACCGTGCGCGCAACCTCAAGGTGTGTACTTGGCTGACGCTTTGCAGATGCACTCAATGAGGGGGGAAATTGAGTAGACGAAGGAAGGACACGTGGACGCACTTTTTGACAGCTTGTGAAATTCTCTACGTGATTGTATTCTTCTTCTTACAAAAGTGCTTATTCAACTGGCAAAATTTTAAAGGCGATCATATTCAACTTGTCACGACGGAAGCCGTTCCCTTGGAGAACCTCTTCTGTTCGTCAAATCATGCACTTCATTAGCGAGCATGGTGTCTTAAAAGAGTCACTCTACTTGCTATTTCTGACAAAATCAAAACAATAACAGGGTCCTGAAATCCTAGGCATGAGTAACTGCCTGGTCGTTTTCACATATGAAGGAAAACGGGAAGAGAGCTCTGTTAAGGTCGGTGTTAAGAGGATGGCATGAGGACAGGACAAGGCATATTGTATGAAAAGATTAACTGTGAATTTAAATGCCTATATACCTGTCATTCATGACCCAGGTGAATGACATCGCCCCTGCCTGGCATGAGGAAGTGACCTTCGACAAAGTGCCTTACCCCCCTTCGTCCAAGATATCCATTACCATTGTCTATCGCTCCGGGAAGACGGACGAAGTCTTGGGCGTGGCATGCCCCGGATCCAATTTATGGACGACCGGCAATGCGCCCCCCCAAGATCGCTGGCTACCTATTGCAACGAAAGAGGGCATTTATGCCGGTGAATTGAACTTCCACATTCACTGGACGAAGACGGAAGTCCAGTACCGCCCCGCTGTCCGCCTCCTACAGGTGCGTAAGAAGATAGCGCTGTTTCCCACGCATCATGCGATTTAAGTCAAATGAACAGGAAGGGGGGCGGAAATAGTGCGGACGTCGGCTCTAACACTTGAGATAGAGTTATAAGATATCGGGGGAGGGGGATGGAGAGGGAGGTAATGCGGACAGAGTAAGAGTCAGCGTACCGGTGCAAGTAGCCCGCGAGCCTCCTTTGTTCCTTTTCTACCTTTTCATACGTGTAATATATTTATGCAACTACGACAGCGGGGAGTCCTGAAGACTCAGGAATTTACGCGCCCTTTAGAGCCTGCGTTGGAGAGAGCGATGGCGTTGACAAGTGGGATTGGTTCCACCGTCTCTCGAAAGATAGAGGGCATGGGCCGGACTCAGAAGAGGGTAACAGGCGCCGTGCTGGCAGCGGTCCTGGCCTCAGGGGGTTTCTTCCTTGTGGTGCCGGCGATCCTGTTCCTCCCGGTCACCCTCATCTTGCTAGGGGGGTTCTTCTTCTGCTCCTTTTTGGCGCTGCCTGTCCTGACGAGTTTTATGTGGGTGTTGGTGTGCACCAAGCCTGTGCAGTCCAAGGTGATAGGGCCGCTGGTCGAGAGGCTGCTCCGATACGAGACGGTTAAGAAGGTACTGACCAGTGAGTGAGGGGTGTACGACCCGGAAGAGGTGCGGAGAAAATGTGGAGTATTGTACGGACAGAACGACACAGCGCCTTGCGCGGATTATGCGTGGAGGGGCACGTTTGCTGCAAAAATGTTCGTGGGAAGAGGAGGTGGGCCTGTAGCTCTCCTCGCACCCTTTCTCACCGTTTCCTGGGGGCTTTGGCGCTACAAAGTGACATATTTTCATTTCGTACTTTGGTGTTGAAGACCGGAGTGACTTGCTCGCTGTGGAGGACCAAAGTTGTGTGAGCTCAAGACGGCTACGAATTTCACGTCAAGCAGATGCCATAAATTTTTGAATTAAAAACGTGTGACGGCAGATTCCTCGCGCATCCGCAGGTGCAAAAATGTTTTTTGTTTCTTTTCTATGATTAATCAAGACGAATCACAAGGGCTAGGAAGTATAGAGGGGGGACGGACTTTGTCGGTTGATGATCGCCTTCTTGACTCGTCTTATGACCAGGCTCCACCCTTCACCATGTGCTGGGCAGTAGACTGCGCTGTCTGTCCGGGCGGTTTCCGAGCCGGGTACTGTAAGCCCACCACATCGGCTCCCCGGGCACCACAGCTTGGTCTCTGATCTGTGCCCCGCCTTTGAATGACCTCCCGCCCTTCATCCAGTCATCCGCCCCCTTTCCTTTCCCCCTCTCAATTGTTTTGCTATTCTAACCCCCTACTTCTTACAGACATACCATCCACCACTCATAGCTTACAGGCGCCGTCGTACCCACGAAAGACATATGAGCTCTTCAACTTTCTCCGCTCAGCTTCCGTGTCCCCCCATCTTAGTTCACGAACGCCCTGAAAACAAACGCATCGTCGTCCCTTCGACTCGCTTTCGACGCCCGTACCCCACCTACTGGGCTTTCATCTTGCTCACCCCTGCCTTGCCAGGGGCTGTCTCTTTCTTCGGGCCCAGAATAAACCTCCGTACGGCAAATTCACAGAATAAGTATAAGTACGTCGAGTACATAACACCGCATGCCACAAGCAGGTCCTGATCCACCGCACATTCTTCTCCGGCGCGGATCTTCATGATGTAAAAGGCCGCAGTGGCCACTCCCACCACCATCTGCGAAATTTGCATGAGGGTGATAAATTGAGGCTTGAGCCATGACGGTCGGACCCTGACGGCCATCTGCTCGTTGTGTTGCGGAGGGGTGTGAGAGAGACAGAGAGGTCAGGTCCGGAATGTCATAAGTCCGGTGGGGCGATACATGAGGACATGGTAATAGCTCGTACCAGAAAGTAGTAGCCATACATGATGGCGTGCACCGAATAATTCATGGCCACAAAAATGATGCCCGGGTTCTCGTGTGTGTAGCAGAACCAGGTGAAGAGGAGCACAGTGACATGGTGGTACCTGAACATGGAAAGATCGAGTGTTGGTTGCCAATCTCCCGGCCACGGACTTCGCTGGGACATCCTCCGCATTCTCTACCCCACCAAGTGATCGAAGGGACTCCATTCCGACGTACCAGTGCAGGAACTGAAGAGGTTTCTTGCGCAGGACGATGAAAGCCGTATCAATGAGCTCCGCGAGCTTGGAGAGGATGAAAGCTTGGACCCAGAAACCCACGGCCGCATTGCCGTAAAGCGGCTCCGGAGCCCCGCAGGCGACCACTCCCAAACCTTTAGTGGCAGTTAGGTAGATAAGGTGGGGGACGACACGGACCATGCCCATGATGGAAAAGAGGGAGAGCGCCAGGTTCCAGTAAGCCAGGGGCCATTTTAGGTCGAAGGGCTTGCGATTCTTCATGAGCGCCTGCCCTCCGAAGATTCCGACCACGTAGAGAATCACGCCGGCAATGGGGACCCAAGGCACGCTTTTCATCCATTCATAAACGGGAGAGGAGTCGTACTTCTTCTCCCACTCCATGTAGAATGGCTCGATGGCCGGGATTACTTGAAAAAGCTGCGTGAAGGTGGAGCCCCGACTGTTGGGGCCTTCGGGCTGGAAGTCTATCCCCTCTCGTAGGATCCACTTCATGATGGACAGAAGAGTGTGTGGGTACCGGCTGACCTGGAGAGGGGGACGTAGAGAGGAGAAATGGAAAATCTGCGCCTCCCGACACGTGCCTATGCGAAGTCGCCTGTTTGCTCAAGTGCAGGAGCATAGAGCGAAACTCTTGAGTACATCTGCACATTCTCAAAAACTCACTCATGCACTGGGATCTCAAATGCTAGAAATTATGGTTTAAAAACAATTGCAGAGCCAGGTGTTGAAAACATGCCAGTTGTCGACATCTGAAAGGCATTTTCGAGTGTACCCTGTCCAGCACGTGACAACCTTGAGGTGAGTCGTGTGATGGTCTTAACATGCTTGGTGCAACACCTGCTCGCTATAAGTAATTTCTAGGCCGTTATGCCCTCCCATTAGTCAAAGTGCGCGATACGACAGGCGACGCCTTGGAGCCGACGTCTGCCCGTCGTGTCGCTTCCCCCGAAGCCCGTCCTGTCGAATATGTGGTATGGCTTGCCGTGCCCATAGACCATCTCCCTACCTTTGTGCACTGACGTGCCATAGTCAAACATCCTCCCCGTCATAAAGACCAGAGCAATCCTTTCTCGTCCGCGGTCCTCGCTGGGCACGGGAATGGAACAAGTGATGTGCGCCAAAGATCGGCCTGACGACGAGGAACACCGTCTCGCGTGACAGCAGGCAGTCTGGGGCTCTGCTCGCGCCACGTACGCATCGGGCGAGAGCCCCCTCGGCCATCTTCCACGACGCAGAATTGTTGTGCTCATCAAGAAAGCATCGCTTGCCATATTTCCAGGTTACAACGCTGATTAATCTCAGCGGCAGGCTTCGTCACCACAAAGAAGGGACATACTTTGGCCGTGGAGGAAAGCGAGGCGAGGACAGCGACTCCCGCCCGGTCCTGATCTTCTCGTTCTCTGACCGATCCGAGCCGCTGAGCCAGAGCAGGGTTATGTATGTTCTTCCGCTGAAAGGTCACGGCCTCGTCATAGAGCCCAAATCATAAAAATGAATGCGTCTACAGGTATCTTACATAGTCAAGTAGTTGCGGTGGCATGTGTCACATCTGGTTTCACGTTGTCTTTTGATTACGTTGGAGTACATCAATGTATTCGTAATTATAGCCGTCGATTAACACTTTTGTACACCAATATCATCTCACTTGTCGGTTCCCACTCGTTGTTCATTGTTGATGAAATTTGAGCGCTAGATCACTTAATACAAGTCGCGCCATTCAAGTCCCAAGCCATGCTGATGCTGCTTGCCAAGCCTGGCAGCATACTGCTGGCGCTTCTAAAATATGTCAAAAGGAAGAATGCAGTTCGGAAGATCTTCAAAATATACAAAGATTGATCTCATGCACGATATTTTTTTAACAGTCACTTTCTTGTCAACCACCTACCTTGGTGCATTCGCCGCAGGACCAAGATCCGCACTCACTGCAAGTGTTGTCGCCCAATTTCGCGAAACCATGTCCCCATGGGCTTTCATCATGTGTCGCCGTGCCAATCATTCTCTTTTGCGACTTCAACGTGATATGATCTTTTTGTTTTCCTCCAGCTAGGTTCTCTTCTTGCTTGTCACACTCTCTGAGTCGATCTCCGTGCACGTCCTCGGGATTCTCTCCTTCTCCAAGCACACGGGCCTTGAAGGAACGCGGCCATACCTTTAGGACGGCTGCCAAACTTGCCGGTCGATGCAACCACGTCTTGAGTTGGGAAGGCGTCGAGACAGCTACACCTGCGTTCTTGCACATGTCCAGTCTACGTCTATACGTGCTGGGTTCGATTGGATGATTTCCAGAGTGGATTATTACTAAGCTGTACGCGGATAAGTCTTGCTTTTGAAGATCTCCACACACAACCTTCGGGGATTGGTCGGAGCCAAATTTTTCCTCCAACCGTTTTCGCAGCATTTTTGCCACATTCTGCCCCCGCACAACTGCCTGTATCGATGGAACAGCTCCCACACCGGCTGCGCCAAAAGTCCCGCCCTTTCCAATTCCGGCGCTTTTGAGGCCGTAGCAATCACGACTCCCGCCGTGGTGCCCATCATCGTACGGATGGTGCCCGTCATCAGTGACAAGGATTGTGTCTTGTGGACCCAGATTTTCCAGGCGATGGCTCCCTGCCAGGACGTCGCTGGGGGGCCCGTAGAAGAAATTGACGAGAGCTAGGTAAAATGTCGACATGTCCACGTCTAAGGCCGGGGGGTGCGTAGGACTGCCGTCGCTTGTGGGACAGGCATGAGCGTTTGGCTGGGGAGAAAGAAGCCCTTCGCGACATCGCGCCTGTAGTGTCCATTCCATGAGCACATCCAATGCCGCTTCCTCGCCCAGCACCAAGGACCCCCGGGGCAGGGCAGCCACCACGCGCTTGAAGCGCAGAGCTTCTCGGTCTCTCACCTCCACATCCGAGGAGTAGGCTCGATCCAATGCCAGATAATACGTCTGCAAAGTTATCAAGTTTTTGCGGCAATAGTCAAGGAGGAGACGTTCCACTCGATGCAACCCCTCGGACGGCCGAGTCTCTCTTCGCGGAAATACGAGCAAGACAAGTTTGCCAGCGTGTCTTTCGGGTATCAATGTACCCAGGAGCACGCTAGTTTTTAGTGAATTCTTCTTCACTAATGCTTGCGCCAGCAATGCATCATCTTCGTAGGTTTCGTCCGAATTTTGCGAGGCCAAGTCCATTAAGATTGGTTCGAGGATGAGCCCTGTGGCCCCGACGCTTCCCATAGACGCCAAATGCTGGCGGAGCGTATCCTTGGCCCAGGAGCGGACAACGTCCGTGCCGTGCACCTTTATAAGATGACGTTTCTCCTGAGCGTCCACGTGAAAGATGGTGAGGATTGTGCCGATTAAATCGCTTTTTAAAAAGGCCTCCGCAAGGGGACCCGAGGGCGAGGAAGAGGATGAGGTAGAGGACGGGAGATCTATGCTCTGTTCATTGATGGTTGAAGCTTCCGTAGCCACAGACTCATGAAAGAGGTCATCAGTCAGCAGGCAGATGGTGATCGCCTCATGCTTGAGCTTGGTATGCCACTCAGGAATTCGTAACAGACGGGTTGCAACATTCTGACGCTGTGCCTGAGTGCCGCCAAAGATTTTGACAGCTGGCCACTTTACATGATCTTGCGAAGTGACAGGGTTGGCAGGCACTTTCAAAGAAGGTTTACTCGGCGGTATGGACAATGTGCCCCGGAATCGTTTGCAGGCATGCGAATTCCAAATTAATGTTCTGCCATAACGCCACATGATACGATGAAGTGTTTTATTTTGTTTTTCAAATGTGGGGGCGATGCACCCAAAACAAATGAGAGCGGTTGACCAAAAAAATATACGAGTATATCAACCTCAAAGCCGTAAGAGCAAGTCCTGTATTTTCTACTCAGCGACACCTTTTTCGGGGGGTAATACTCGGCAGCAAGACGGTGTTAGCTGTATGGGTACAATTTTAAGGAATCAAGTCGTAAAATGTGTTTTTCTAATGGCTTGACAAAAATATCACGCAAAAGAGCTTTCGCAGCGTGTCTTGAGTCAGCAGTAAAGGGCAAGCAACTTTTACAGGCATCAAGCACGAGACCATGAGACATGCAGAACAGAATGTCGTCACTCACGGTGCACTTGAAGATGAAAACTCCGCTCGGAATTCGAGACACTGACAAGATGTGTGGCGTGCCTTGATCCTGTTATTCATCAACAACTCAAAAGAGTAAACACATGCACATCTCATGCGAGTTTGTCTGAAAAAGCAGCATCCTTGTTCCTTGCTGTCAAGCCCTGACCTTGGTAGTAACCTCCCCCCCCCAGTTTCCAGCACAACAGTTGAAAACCAACTTGTGCCCTTTTTAAAATCCCCCCCATCACAATTACGCCTCGTAGATATAGTCCTTATGATTGCTTTCTCGCTCTGCATTCCGTCTGGCAATGGCAGCAAACAAAGACTTTTGGTGCTCGGATGAAAAAGAAGCTTGACCGACACTAAGGACCTCTGCAGGACGTTGGCGAGCCCTTGTGCCCTCGGCAGAGTTTTCCCCATATACTCCCCCACCTTTGCTTTTCGTAGTTGCTGAAGATCTTCGCACCTTTTCAACTATATCACACGTTCTCTGCAGGTAAAGCGCGCCCAAATCACCCCTCAATTTAATCTCTAGATCTTCAATCATTCGCCCGACGTTAGATATGTGTCCCCCTGTACTTTCTACGACCGGATGAGTAGCTTCTACAAATTTAGTAATTACACATGCCGCACATACATCTTCTGATTCATCACTACTGGCAAACAACGACACCTGTATTGTCGACGTCAATTTGTAATGCGCCAAAATATCTGCTCTGCCGACCGCCGAACACAAGGGCTGGACCTCAACGACATGCGTTGCATCCCATGTACCGTGTCGACGCGACCGGTCACCTAGAACTCCTTTTTTGATTGCAAAACATCCGGCGAATCCCACACGTGGAGAGGCTGTGGAGCCCGACGTGGTGGCCGCACCGGCCGTCTCTGAAATGTCCGCGTCTTCATCGCTCAATTCCCACAAATATACCGATGAGACCCCTTGCCCATCATAGTAGAGCTCCCGATAGATCTGGAATGCGGCGTTGGCTTTGACTTCCAAACTTCGCAAGTAGTGGGAGGGATAGAAGAGGGAGGACGGCGAGGGCGCGGGGGGGAAATACAGGTTGGACCAGGGCGACCGGTGTGAGGAACCTTCCCGGTTGAAGGCGCATAGCAAATAGGGCTGATTCTGTTCGATCATATGCATGTAGCAATGAGCCTCCGCAACAAAAATACATTATGTAGCGTGCGGAATGTAAATCAGATTTTCCCGCTTTCAGATGCTTAACAAGCGCATACCGTTTTCATATCAATTCCTTCTTCCAGAGGTACGTCGACTCGCTGCAAAAGCTCCTCCCCTACAATAGACGGAACTAATAGCTGCAGCTCCTGGAGATTTTTCTGTTGCTTATAGGGAGGCAGTCGCCGCATGAGATTGAGGCACGCCCTGAGCTGCTCCTGTGATGATGCTGTAGCGTCACGCATCCCCTGTAGTGATATAAAAACCTGCGATTGCGCAAGCCATAACATAGTTTTGATGAGCTAGTCAGGATTGAAGTTACTCACAACATTTCCGTGCTATATCCCCAGCCAGTGGCATACGTGATTTATGCCAATCCGCACCATATAGTCATGCTCTATGCTCTGGTCCCCCGATTGATCTCCTACATAATTCGTTTTGCATCGGACAAGGCATTATTCGCATGTCCAGGCTCACGAAGCTCTAGACGTGACTTCTCTGTGGAAACTTTTTCCTTGTCTGATAGTCTATAGAGCATTGTTTCAGATAGGGGCAGGGCTTGGCATTTTAAAGCATTACTCGGGGTCTGACGGGGACACATCTCAGTGCTTCCGGCTCTCGCCTTTCCCGCCTGAATTTCCAAGTTGCATTTTGGGCCGTCACTTACATGCGCGACGCGTGAAGTCACTGAGAGGCGCTTTGCATACTTTTTTTTGTGCAGAAGCTTCGACAAAACCGGAAGCACAGGCGAAAAGTCAAGCTTGTCCGATATTTTCTATCATTTCTCAGAGGAATCTAGCGAAGACACGTCACGAGCAAACTTCCCACATCGTGAATAAACTTCACACAATTCATACATAGGACCATGCCCTCGGGGCCTGGACACCCGCTGCCGGAAGGAGAGCAGGATGACGAGCAAGCAGCATTTTCCATCGGCCGGGGGCGGGACTTCTTTCTCTTCACAGTGGACATCACGGGGTGGGGAGGGGATGGAGCCGGCTTGCAGGTGTTGCCCGACGCAACCGAGGAGGGCGTTTGGCTTTCGTACATATTATTCAAATCTGTGGCTTGCACGGACCGCGTATACTCACTCGACAAAGACGTCAAGAATGGAAGTGGGAGACGAAGCACGGACATTTTTCGTCTGCGCAGTGAGGGAAACGGTGCCGACTTGGCAGCCTGGTTCTCCGGGACGAGCGTTTGGCAGGAACAGTTGGAGGACGGCAATGGTGGCTCTGGAAAAGAAGTTGACGCTGGAAGTAATCGCTGGCTTCAACTCTTCCTGTGCGCACCCCAGCGCTTCCTGGCAATGGTGCGCTTGGACTTGTGGGAGCTCCTCCTGGAGGGCCGCCGGCCAGAGGAGATGACAGCCGATTTCTTCCCGCACGAATCTTCGGGACGCTTCCAAATGGAGGGGTGGGGAGAGGAGGGGCCATCCGGTCAGGGGTGTGGGGTATGGGTAGACGTGCGGATGCGCCTGGAACGAGACGGGGGCGAGGGCTTGAGTAGGGAGGTTTTCGAGGAGGGCTGCGGGCTACCGTCTCTCTCCTCAGGCAGCTCTCCGCAGCGTCAGGCTCTATCGGTCTACACGATAGCGGGAGCAGGCCAAGGGAAGAAGAGTACAACAGGGAGCCATCCTCAGGGTTGGCCGGAGGAGGGAGGACAGGAGAAGGGAGGTGAGGACGAAGGAGGGCAAGACGCGGAGGAGGAGGAGGAGGAGGAGGAGGAGGATGTGAAAGAGAGAATCTCCATGGCCTCTGCAGGCGATCGACACGAGCACGAATCGTCATGGACTCGCGATAGACCAGTAGGACGGAGGCGGTTCCGGTTGTCTTTGGACTTGCGGGCCATTCGGGATCTTTCCGAGGCTCGTCTCCTGTACCTGGCCTACCATTATCCCTTCCTCAATTCCATCGACCCCGAAGGTAGCGATGGGAGCGACAAAAAAGCGCTGGATCAGGCTGTCGCTTCGGATCCTGTGCTGGTACCTGCGGGCTCGGAGATGGCCATGGATAGGAGCTGTTGGACGTACGAACTCCCTGGCCGGTATGACGCGCTTGAGGACATGGCGGCTCGGCACCCATTGATAGTCTCGGTAATGGAGAGGCAGGCGGGGCGAAAGGGGGCAGATATCGAGGTCGGACAGGTCCAGCTTCCTCTCAGGGCCCTGCTGAAACAGGCCGTGACCTACCGGAGTGCAGTCCACCCGCGGGTGTTCAAGACCTATGCTGCCTGCAGGCGCTTCGTGGAGCGCCGCTCGCCCTTGAAGGCCGCCCCTCCGCCCATCGCCATGCGTGTCATTGACACATACCTGCCGGTGAGCGGAGGCGACCTGAGGGCCTCTTTACGAGCGGTGCTGGTTCTTGAGGATCTGGGACCGGCAGGCGAGCCCCCGGCCCAGGACGCGAGCACTCATTACCGGCAGCGACCCCGGGGAACGTCGCTGTCTGCGACGTCGCCGGCGCCACAGCCGTATCAGAGCGACCAAGAGAGCCGTCCCTCAGCAACCCTGCCTGCGCCATCAACAGATACGCCGGTCCCGCCAGCGGCTTCTCCCTCTTCCGCCCAACCCGACCTGTCCGCAGCCCTCTCCCTACTGGAGGTGAGGCGAGAAAAGCTTGAGTTCGAGGACTGGCGGCATCGCACCGAGGTGGAGTGGTCGGAGCGGCTGCGGGCTAGGGAAGCGGAGAGACTGGCGCTCCTAGACCAGCTCCACGAGAAGAGAGAAAGCGAGCAGAAAGCGATTTTGAAGCGAGGACAAGCCGCCTTGGCCCGCTTAGAGAGGGAGTTGCGACGCAGACTGGGGGATGTGGAGGGGACGGAGCGGCAGCAGGCGGCGAAGGAGGAGGAGATGAAAGCGAGGGCGGCGCAGCAGGTGGAGGAGTGTCAAAGTCTCCAGCGACGGCTACGAGCCGAGGCCAAATATCAGAAGGAAGTGGAGGCATTACGGAGGCGAGAGCTTGAGGGGCAACTCGATCGACTCAAGGAGGCGAGACAGGAGGCAGAGACCAGGACGAAGGAGGTGCAGGAGGAGTATGCGCGCTTCCGACGCGAGACCCGAAAAAACGTCCCGGCGGCGCTGCAGGCGGAGGTGGCAGCGCTGAAAGGGGAGAAAGCGGAGCTTGCGGCGCGGTGGGAGCGGGAGAGGGCGGAGAAGATGCAGGCGCTGCTGGAGAAGGAGCAGTACCGGACAGCCCTGCAGCGGACGGCACGGGCATGGAGGCGGGACACGCGGAAATTCGAGATGGCACTCCGGCGACAGGCCGGAGACGTGCGCCTGGAGTATCTGTCGCGAGAGGGGCAGTACCGTGTGGACGGGCGCATGGAGGAGCTCCTCGACATCAAGCGGACCCTCGACGCAGTGCGGCAGTCGTCGAAGCCCCCCGCAGTGGCCATGTACAACAAGAAGCCGCCTGAGGCTCAGCAGCAGCCGCCACAAGACGCGCTGGGGGTGCGATCGGAGGGGACTGGTGGAGGCCCCTTGGAAGCTCGCGGAAGGAGAGTCAGGCCCGCTCCCGTAAAGGCTGTGTCACGACCCCCTCCCTCTCCTGCCTCCTCCTCGCCGGGCGACAAGGAGAACCTGGGCGCCTCCTCCACTCGGTGGGACCTGATTTCTTCCTCCTCAGAGTCCAAATCGGGGCGCTCTTTCTTGGAGATAGAAGGGCTGGCAGACTTGGAGGGGGCCGCCAGGGGGAGGGGCGTGAATCCCCCTCTGAGTCGCGCTCGCATGGAGCACAACAAGCTGATGCGGATGATGATGAGCGAGGACGAGGAGGGAGAGACCAGTTTGCCCAGACCGCACGCGGAGGTCACGCCCGCTCAGAGTCGGCTCCTGCTCGAAGAGACGCACCGGCTTCGCTCCGAGCGGGACTTGTTGTTGTCCACCGGGAACTACGGGCCCGAGGACCCCATCATACAGACACTTACACGCCTGATCCAGGAGCGTGAGAGTGCCAGCGCTGCAAGGGCTGCCGAAGCAGCCAACGAGTCACAGGCGTCAACAATCACCTTCGAAGCTCCTTCGCGAGAAGCGCAGTCGCGACAGGCTGTGTAGCCCCGTTATGATGGGGCCTTGGAAAGCAATCAAACAGTTCATATTATCACCACCACATTCAAAGTTTTTTCAAAAACATGCATATAACAAAGACAAGTAAAATAAGATCCGAGATACGCCGGGCCTCAACATACGTTCTATGACAACGGGGTTTTTTCCATCCACATTCATTTCCTGATGTCCTCCACGAAGGCCACTATGCTCGAGCGAGCCCGCCAGACGGCATTGTTCCAATGGGTCCTGAAGTCCGTGAATTTTGGATCGTTCCCCCTTACTCCATGCATGGTCTCTGTATGTCTGAGGGGGCATAGACGAAGAGAATGAAAGTCACATTTTGCTTCATGTAAGAGTAACGGTTGACCAGTCGAGTGCCTTTGAGCTTCTCATACCACACTTGTAGCTAACGTGTAGTGACGGTTGACCAGTCGAATAACTTAGAGCTTTTATCATATCGTACCACACTTGTAGCTATTTGACGACCCTCAGCACAAAAATTCATAGCAATTCTGACTTCAGCTTGTCCTTTTGCTGTTCCTGCTTCCTACCGACTTACACTGAGGTTCAAGCTTGCAGGTCCCCGGGCGGGCGCAATTCCCTTACTTGTGTAACGTCGTGGATTTGATGCGGTGGCGTAATCATCGAGTGCGATACTTGCCTCATAGAGAAGAGCCGAGGCCGTGCCCGCACCAATTGTAAATGCTAAGAGCGAAGACATGGGAAGGCTGATTCGTTCACGATAAAGAGGACGCGCTGACGATGAGGTTGCGGGGCTGTAACACGAATTAAGGCGACAATGTTCAAGTCGTCAGCAGGTAACAAGCTTCGAAAGACAGCTTCGCAACTCGGGTGTGTGAGGGGAGGTCCGCATCATTATTGTGTGATACTTGGCAGAGTGACAGTCGTTCTCGCCCGCGCTCGCCGAACGATCCCGACCTGCAGCCCGCCAAAGTGGCGACCGCAAACACTTACACAATTTGAGAAGCCCCCCGAGAACTACCACCCGCTTCACGATGCTGCTTGAGGGAAGCACGTCCTCACAATGAAAATACAGCTTTTCTAGCATGCTGTCCCTCCTCTTCTTGCCTAATTGCATATTTCTCCCTCCTGTGACGTCACGCCCCTGACGCCTTGCGACTGCATAAAGCCTCATACACGTCCAGGTGTCGCTTGCCTTAGTTGACGGCCGTGCGCAACTTGTTGATGCAAACTTATATACATATGTATAAATATATCATTCGAGACGTCTTGTCTAAACAAGTCTTACGCAATGAATAGTTAAAACATGATGTTACATTATTTTCCCGAGGTCGTTCCCTTCACCCTCGTAGAGCTCGCTGCTAACTTGCTCTGAGGGGCGACCCGACCATTTTCACAGTGGTAGCAGCGGGTATGAAAGTGCTATCGCGTGCAAGTGCAGAATATGTGCCGCATGCAAACGATCCGACTGAGGTAGTGTGCGAATAGACCTCCACGCAGGGGAGTGGTAAACCCCTCCACATAATCTCCATACATCCCTCAGTCATCAGACATTGCGCTACAATCAGCCAACGAGAGTTGGAAGCTGCGGCTGTCGGTGAGGTCCGGACAGACTTCGCATAGACAGTAACCAACGCAGAAAGAAGAGGATACACGCGGTACCACGGGGGAACTAAAAACGCCTAACCCCTATAGGAGGGACGCCCTCGGAGGCAGAAATGCATGCAGCGACTCGAGAGAACACTCTCTCGGAACTATATAGAACCCGCAAGAAGGACACCCTTTCGTTCACGAGGAAAATGGACCCGGCCCAGGCAAGTTAGCAGCGAGCTCTATGAGGGTGAGGGGAACGACCTCGGGGAAGTAATGTGACATTCCCAGGTGAGCTCACATTATGAGCTCAGAGACAAAAAGGCGAGAATGTGCAGAATGTCTCTCCGTGAGCGTTTCCTTCTTTGGTGCGCGCGTTTCGCAAACAGATCCAGGCCACACAGACCTGTTGGCAGGATTTCCACCCTCTTGTGCCACCCGTCCACTAGCTACACAAGTATCAGTCCTTAAGGAATGACGGTACCCACAGAACATAACATCCAAAAAAAAAAAATACTCACTTTCTATCTTCTTTTTCTTTTTCAGGTCATATAAACAGGCGTCTTCAAAACCCACATTTTATACAACGGCTTTCAGATCATTAACTGGAGTCCACATCCGCTTCGACTTATTGAGTACCGTCTGAGTTTCCATTACCTCTAGCCTCTCTCTGCTCCACCGCTTCCGATGCCTCAGAGAGAATGACAAGCACTTCTCTTTCCTTTCCACCTTCATTCTTTCCCCCACATTCCTTTCCTTCCGTGGTGCACTTCTCCTTCAAAGTAGAAGATGAGGAAGGAGGCGGTAACCTGGAAAAGAGCAGGCGTTCTAGCTCTCCAAAAGGTGCTTCAACCAGGAAGAAGAATATGATGGCCGAGATGCCCGAAAGCACTGAATAACCCAGGAAAGCATTAAAAATATGAAGCATGGAAAAGTGAAAAGGTTGGCCGCCGTCTGAACTAATAACGCTTAAGATAACCTGCAAGGTGTGGTGCGGACAGAGCGAGTATCGTGGGCGGTGAATATGGAGGAGCTACTAGAAAAAGTTTTGTATAAGCATGACCATGCAACGCAAGGGAAAGAAGAGAAAGAAACCCCCCGTTCTACCAACCATCGGATGCACCAGGTATGTGCTGTACGTTAACCGCGAGGTAACCGCCCAGAATGGAAGCTCAAGGAACTTCTTTAGCAAGCCGCCTCTGCCCATGGCCAGCACACCACACAGGAAACACAAGCCCATCACCCATGCTGAGAAGGTCAAAGTGATGTAGGAGCTGCTGGTGGTCTGACTCCACTTGCCGGGTGCAAAGGCAAGCTCCCGATAGGGGCCGAAGATGGCGGCAGCTAAGAGCGCCAGTGCCAGCCCAATGGCGGCCCAGACTTGCACGCGCACTGTTCCAGGCGTTTGCAAGCTTTTACGCAGCCAGTACTCCCGACAGCGATCCCCGTACTTGAAGTAAAGTATCGCCGCCATGCCCCCGATCAGGAAGGTCGGCATGCGCGTGAAGGTCCCGGCGTAGAAGTCCGCGAAGAATCGTGGAAACCCCGGTCGGTCGATACTATTGATCCGCCACCCCTGAGCTTGGGAATGCTGGAAGGTGTACACGTAGCTCCCTACACATAGCGCCACGCCCACCATCAGGCCGAGCCAGGGCCTCAGGAAGGCCAAGGCACTCAGCCACGGGACCAACAGGAAGAGCTGTTGGACGACGGCGAGAAACCACGAGGCCTGGTAGCACATGGTATAGGGGTTGCTAAGGATATTATTAATATACAGGAGGTTCTGCCACCACTTCTCCTGGCAGACCTGGGACTCTTGCATCACGCCCGTCGGGGAGGGAGGGGCGCTGCTCATGAGAGGGGCCAAAAAGGTGAAGATGAGAAGGATCACAGCATAAGCGGGAGTGAGGCGGAGGTAGCGACGGAGGTAGGCCACCAATGCCATCTGAGTGACTTTCCATGCGCCCCTGCCGCACGTCCCTGCCCGGTCTTGAGGCCCTTGCTGTGAGGATACCGCGCTCTGAGGCTTGCGGGCCCGCGGGGACGGGTCCAGCCGCTTCTCCAGCTCTTTTAGGAAAATGTAGAACGCCAAGAATCCCGCCAGACCCAGAAAGGTGTCGACTCCTAAGAGACTGCCGTTGGCAATGAGCCCGGGGCCGGTGGCGAGGAAGCCGCGGCCGTAGAACCCGAGGGACTCGCGGGGATTCGTGATGCCCACCACGGTCAGGTTGAAGTATCTATTCGTACGTGCGAAATAAATTTAGTGAGTTGCGTTAGGTTTCCAAAAAGCCCGGGAGGGGTCGCGACAACTCAGAATGGAACAATCGCGACAAAGCATGGATGAAACGGTCTATTGAATGTCAAAGCGACCGTCAGGACGGGTTGAGGGGATTCAAACAATCCCGCACATTTGCACTTACAACGTGTGTCCAAGCAGGATCATTCCCATCGCCAAGGTTCGGACCGCATCAAACGATGCGAATGGTCCAGCCCGCGGCGGTGCCATCAGACGTTCGTAGTTCCTGGACATCGAAAAGGAATCGACCACGCTCCGCATCCTGCCCTTCTGGAGATAGGGCATGTTCCATTTGTCATCGTACACGTCCAGTATCGTCGCTGCGGATGCAAATATAATGAGCAGCGCAATGAGGATCAATGCAGCCCATGCTCCCGCACTGAGCGGCTCGACGGTCAGGAAAAGCGCCTTGTCTGCGTTCATGGGGCCACAGCGTGCTTTGACCCGTTCCGCCAGTTCCTGAGTAATGGGTGGGAAGATGGCAGTCTTGATATCATCCGCAGAGCACTCGGGAGGGACGCAGACTCCCCACTTTGTGAACACAGGGATCACATCAATTTGGCAGTATTCCAAACCGATGTATCCACAAGAGTCCGGTACGCCGAGAGACCAGAGTGGTGGTTGATAAATGAATTCTCCCAGGCCCAAACGCTTGTCCTTCGCGAAAACGACATGTTTCAGTACTGGAGGGAGCAGGAGGCTCAAACCCTCAGATACGCGCCCGGAGAAATACTCGGCTTGTCGGGCCAGGACGGAATCCTGCAAAACACGATTTGCACCTGTGGAGAAGTATGTAGGAGCGTCCACGAGAGGAGTGAGCACATCGTGTTACGTTTATAGAAATACAGGGAGAAATAGCCTGACAAGAGATACGGGAAAAGCTTGCGCCTTCATAATCCCTCAATCCCTCCACATGAACGTGTTCTAGGGGGACGGAACTAAGGGGGACAGCGGTATTTCATGACACGACATGTGGATTCTTCATTTACCCCACCTGCCACGCATGCAGCCGACACGTTCGGATTCTTGACAAGCGTTTGCAGAAAGGGAGGTGGGAGAGCGGGCAATGATGGTGGCGGTGCAGAGATGGCGGTCGCGGGAGTAGCCATGAGGTCCGCGACTTAGTGAGCCCCGGCGGGATCCGACACGAGCTTTCCGTTCCCTTAGCAGGACGCTGCTTATCACTGCCCCCGCGCGGTCACGTTTCCTTCTCCCGTGACGCTGATGATGTCGCACAAGGCTTGTCTAAGGGTTTATGTGGACAAGTTTGTGCATCAGTAATACTGCGCCGTAAACGCGTCCAATCTCGGACCTGAATCCCCGGCCGCAGCCGAGAACGGCAGCTGACGCGGGCAAACGCTGTTCTATCACACGTCCTTGGAGGCTCCGTCCTCCCCCTGGGAGACCCGAGGTCCATCGACACCGCGTGAGCTGGTGACGCCGGGGTGGCAAATAAAGCTCTTTGCGTCTTACAGGCACTGCGCATTTCGGCAAGAGCACCGCGGGCGCAGGCGGAGTGGTGGCTTTATTTGTCCTTCGTACCTCCCCACCACCTCAATTTTCGCTCCGGAACGTGGGCTACTAGGCAGCAGGCCATACGGGTTACCGGTCACATGCTGTGAGGCACTCGAATCAAGCTGTGCTTAATGATGATACATCACATTTACCTTGAAGATGAAGGTAAAAATAAGTGGTTTAACAATGAAGTAAGGCATCGGAAACCAAATCGCGCCCTTGGTCACAGTGCAGCCTACAGTTTTCTTCGATTGGCGTCTAAATCACCCTCTATATCCTTGTTCATGTCTTCTGCTGATTCATTCAGTTTCTGTGCCGTATCTATCTTTAGCAAAGTCAATAAATGTTGAGATTTTACACCAAACATGCCTATCATTTCCCCAAGTTGCCTCCGCAACTCAATTACTTTCTTCGCGCTTAAAGGCCGTCTCCGTTTTGAAGCCGTAAGCATTAGATTTTTGCTGGTTTCTTCGTCATTGATCCACTCGAAAATTTGGGCCTGATAACCAGCAAGCTGCAAGCCAAGTACGCGAAGACTGTTCGTGTAGAGATAAGAAAATCAGAAAATATTGATGCGGTACGATTGAAGAGAGATGAGTCTAGACGAATACCCAGACTAATTCTACCCTATTCTAGCACTCCTTCCCCCAGCCCAGTGCCCTCTGCTCCAACCTGTCCGTTACGATTTCTGCCTGCCGCTCTAGCAAGATGCCATGCTTGACAATCGGTTGCAACGAGACTGTTAAATCGCCGGGCTGACCTTTTCTCATTTGCCGCCGGATCTCCTTATGACAGCAAGGCGAGGCTATTATGACTGGCGCGCCAGTCTGCACCCCCAGGTAAAGACAATCGTCCGTGGCCGTGTCGCATGCATGCAACGCAATCACTACGTCGTACCGCTCTCCCTCTACTTCCGCAGCAGCTGTTAAATCCGCGATCGTACCCCGTATGAAGGTCAGTCCAGGGGCATATCCCAGCTGAGACGCAACCGCATTGGCCTGGTCCACCAGGTCTCGCCGCATCTCCACCCCTCGGACTTGCGCCTTCCACCCTTTGGACGTCAAGTACTCGTAGGCGGCGAACGTGAGATAGCCTTTACCACAACCCGCATCGAGCACGGACAAAGCTTTCACGACAGACGGACCAAAATCAGTCACGCTCAAAGACTCGTCTGTCTCTCTCTCAAGCAGGGACGCCAAAATTTCCACAAATTTCTCAATCTGCCGGAATTTTTCCTTCATTCCAGCCTTTGGCCTTCCATCCGCGCCAAGAATGCCATACACGTCAAGAAAGCTGTCTTTTCTCTTCGAAGGTGACGACAACGGCTTTTCTCGGTCAACGAGACGCTGACCTTCGCCCGAGACCTCATGGAAGGGCGTCAATGTCAGCCGCCGTTTTTTCTTGCGATCATGCTCCGCAATTTTAAGCGTCGTAAAAGTTGGTTTATTCTTGTAGAAGCGTGCTTTATCCATGCGTCTCCCAGCCTCCAAAACCCAGTCCTCAGTGGTCGTGAAGAGTCGCGCTGCCTTGAGAGGCCCCGTCGGGGACAAGTGCTTCGTAAGGATGTGTGCCGCCTCCGTGAGATCGTAATTCTTGGTGGTAGTTGACGTGGGATGAGTGTAGACTACTTGAAGTCGAGTTGGTACGTTGTCAGTGTTAGCATTGGACACAAAACGTGCCTGCAGCTTTTGTATCACAGGATAGGCGCTGTCCTCGGAGGGAGCCGGGTAATTAGTGAGTTTGAAGCGGACAAATTTTGATGGCTCCTGGATGAGGCTCTCGGTCAGCTTGGAAGCCAACCTTTCGTGTGGTGTGGTTACGACACATTGCAATGTGTCTCTTCTTTTCGACGACGGCCTTGTCGAAGTTGCGACGCGGGGAGCGGCAGGGTAATGGGCTGTGTAGGCGAAGCATAGGACCGTGGAATGAAGAACCAAAGTGACAAGCAAAGCAACGCTGCTCGATCGACGGGGCATCCCTCTGAAAGGCTGTGTCGTGACGAGGGCGGGAGGGGAGTGCGGGTGGTAGGGTCTGAGGTGCGAAAAGCCGCGTGCAAGTGAAGCCGTGCTAGCGATGCCAGCGAGGAGACAGGCCCGAGGAGGCTGCTCCCCGCCACCTCTGTGAGTGACGTTCCATTTCGTATGAAACACTCGTCCGATCTTCTTTTCTCGTTAGCAGGAAAGTTCATCCATTCACAAGGGTGGGCTGAGGTTGTTGGGGGATCCGTTTTTGCTTCGTCGTCAAAAACTACGATACAGTCATGGTCTCCACGGCACATCAACTTCGAGCCATCCTATGGAAAAATATCCTGCTGAAGCGCCGGCACTGGATTTCTACATTTTGTGAGGTATGTTTCTTGATTTGGAATGCGTTTTGGGAAATGCCATCTCGCTCTGCATGGGACTGGCTTCTTTGCATGTGCATAGGTTGCAGCACTAGCTCTTGACCTCCTTCTCCTTTGAAATATGCGCTAACGTATACCTCCATTGGGGCACGCTGCTTACATTCATCGCCCATCATTTTCGTATAAATCTAATGGCAGGTTGCCATCCCTGTTTTGTTCATCGGTCTGTTGGTCTGGATCAAAACTATTTGCACAAAACGTGACGCGCCGAACGTGGCCTACGCCTGTGGCCAAACGAAAGGCTTCGATTTTTACGCGCCCAGTCTGTCCGCGAACCTCACCGGCGTCCCTCTTCTGCAGTGCCTACAACCACCCGACACGTGTGTAGAGCCAGGGTACTACCGAGGTGAGCTAACGGAGCTTGATCCCCGCCTGCCACCCTTTTACATGGAGTACGGGTACACCCCCTCGGGCAAGGGCTATCCCTTTTACGCCCTGACCGTCGGCGATGACAGCCAGCTGTACGAGCAAGTCAACTCTTTGTTAGCTTTGCAGAATATTTCTGCCCTCGCAAACAACCCTTCCCCCACGCTGGACGAGGTCACTCAGGCGTACTTCCGCTCCAAGGCTGTCCTCGTTGTGTGCCCCGCCACCGCGTCCTCGCCTTCCCTGGTGGCGGCTACTCAGTCTCTCTACACACACTTGCTTGCCACTTTGACGTGGGTGGGTCCACATGAAGAAGCGATTGTTCTCCTTCCCTCTCAGGCGGCCCTAGAAGCCAACGTGACGGCCCAGGGTTACGAAGACAGTGTGAAGGTGGCCGCCGCCATCGTGGTCAATGAGGTGGATCCGCGGGGCCCTCGGTGGGACTATTCGGTCCGCGTTAACTTCACACAGACGTTTGAGACGGTGCAGGAGACAGTGGGATGCTTGCATGCCAAGTGCGCCTTCCAATACACGGTCCCCACCACCCAGTTCCTGGTCAACCCCTTTGTCAAACCCGCCAAGGCAGAGTTCCTCTTTGGCTACACCTACACGGCATTTTCGACGCTACAAAAAGCGGTGGATGATTTCATTTTAAACGAGGCTTCTAGACGCGGACCCATCGAGACGACTATCTCGCTTGGGCTCTTCCCGGAGCCCGCCTTTCACTCGGACGATTTCCTCACCGTGATCGCGGCCTCGCTGGCCCTCTTCTTCGTCCTCGCCTTCCTTTATCCAGTCTCACGCTTCCTGCGTGCCCTTGTCCTTGAGAAGGAGACGAAGATCAAGGAAACTATGAAGATTATGGGCCTGTCCGCTTGGGCTGCGAACCTCTCTTGGGTGCTGACGATGGTCGCCCAATCCACGGTGACCGTCTCCCTCATGACGCTTCTAGGCGCGCGCACAGCCTTCAGCTACTCCAACTCATTTCTCATCTTTCTCTTCCTGCTGGTGTTCTCTTTGGCCTTGGTCATGTTCGTCTTCCTCGTCTCCACATTCTTCAGCAAGGCCAAGACGGCAGCCACCGCAGGAACGGTCATCTTCTTCGCCTCCTTTTTCCCCTACTACGCTCTGACGGGGCCCGGCGTCGCAGGCATCAGAACGAAAGCTGCTGCGTGTCTCCTCGCTCCAACCTGTCTTGGCCTGGGCGCAGATGTCCTGGCGGCCTTCGAGGGGGGGCTTATGGGCCTGCAATGGGACAATATCTTCCTCCAACCCGCGGAGACCAATTTTTCCTACGCTGCGGCGGTGGGGATGCTGCTCCTAGACGCCGTATTATACGGTCTGCTTGCCGCTTACCTCGAGGCTGTTCTTCCATCTGAGTTTGGTACTCAATTACCCTTTTACTTCCCGTTCCTTCCATCCTATTGGCGAGGGCGAATGGACGAGGAACCTCGTGGTCGGCACCGAGGCCGGCGAATCTTTGGAGGGATGCTCGACAGCAATGCCCCGAGTGAGAGGGGAGAACCGCTCTTGACGCTGACAGAAGATGATTTCCTCAGTAGAGGTGGTATGGGAGATGAGCAAGAGGGTATCGATGAGGAGAATGCTCCTTTAGTTGAAGCCGTAGAACCAGCTTTACGCGGACAAGCAGCGGAGGGACGAAGCTTAGAGATTCAGAGCCTGAGAAAGGTTTTTGCGACTACCTCAGGCAATCGAGTGGCGGTTGACAGACTGGACATGGCAATCTACGAAGGGCAAATAACCGTGCTGCTCGGGCACAATGGCGCGGGCAAGTCTACAACAATAAGCATGCTCACTGGGCTAGTGCCGCCCACAGCGGGAGATGCGCGGGTCAGAGGCCTGTCTTTGAACCATGATATGGCTCGCATCCGTCAGAACATGGGGATTTGTCCTCAACATGACACCCTCTGGCCGGAATTGACTGTCGCAGAACACCTCGAAGTATATGGGGTTCTTAAGGGCGTGCGGCCGGGGCGGACGCTAAAAGATGCCGTGGAGAGGATGATTCAGGAGGTTGGGCTCCAGGACAAGGCTCAAGTGGAGTCCAGTCAGCTTTCTGGAGGCATGAAGCGAAAGCTTAGCTTGGGAATGGCTTTGATTGGAGATTCGAAAGTTGTTCTGCTGGACGAGCCGACATCTGGCGTTGATACCTTCTCGCGACGGCAGATCTGGGGCGTGCTAGAACGGAACAAACGCGGGCGCGTCATGCTTCTGTCCACGCATTTTATGGATGAGGCCGACATGTTGGGTGACCGTATCGCCGTCATGGCGGACGGCCGGCTCAAGGCCCTAGGCTCCAGCCTTTTCCTAAAATCCAGGTACGGGGTAGGATACACCCTTGTAATAGTAAAAAAAGAGCACGCTACGCCCTCGGCACCCATCGTGGAGGCAGTTCGTGGAGCTGTTCCTGCAGCCGAGGTGATAAGCGATGCGGGCGCTGAACTCGCCTTCCGTCTTCCATTTAGCGCCAGTCCTGTTTTTCCAGGCTTATTTAGAGATATTGATGCGCGCAAAGACCACGGGGAACTGCAGATTTCTACCTACGGGATTTCTGTCACAACGCTATTCGAAGTCTTCCTGCGGATTGGAGAAGACAGGGTCTCGACTCGCAGTAAACCTTGTGCGCCTGTAGCATCGTCTTATCTTCCTGTGCACGGGTTGGATTCCGCAGAGGGGAGTGCTAGCGACACAGGCAATTCTCCGGCGATTGCGACCAAAGTGGACAACAGGAACGTCTCTTTCGAACGTCACGTGAAAGCTCTCCTGGCTAAAAGGTACATTTACGCAGCGAGGGACCGAAAATCCCAATGTTGTTTGCTCGTTTTGCCTGCTATCCTTATTCTTTTCGGGCTCAGTCTCATAAAACTTCTGGGTAACCCCTTGATTCAAGACAGTCTGGTTCTTTCTCCCAACATGCTGAATGCGGACCTTGTCCCGGAGGCTCGCAATCCATTCCCTGTACTCGCACATTCTCCTGCTTCTCGCGCTATTATGAGCGAATTCGATTATGATCGCGGACTTTATGCATCGTACATCGACGTGGCTTCTGATAGCAGCGATGACGCAGTCGATGAGGATCCCTTCTACACCTGTGCCGTGGGTGCCAAGGATGTCCTAAGAATGAGCAGGTACTTGGCTAACACGGCCATTGCCCGCACCACGGGTCCTGCATCGCGCTACGGCGCTTTAACTTTTGCGAATTCGACTGATCCAACACACTATACGTATAATATATTGCTGAACGCCTCCGCCTTGCACGGGGCAGGTGTGTACATGAACCTTGCATCGAATGCCATCCTACGGAATTTGGTAGGGTCTCCGGCAACGACTGCAGACGACCAGCCTCTTATCATCATCCGAAATCATCCTTTGCCGTTGACACATGAAGAGCAGCGAGCTTCATTTTTGATCGAAGCGAACACAGCCAGTACGTTTGTTTTGATTGGGCTATCCTTCATCAGTGCGAGTATCGCGATTTTCATCGTCAAAGAGGCTGAGTCGAAGGCAAAACATCAGCAGATAATAAGCGGAATTTCACTTCTGGCCTACTGGCTGGCCAACTTTGCATGGGACGTGCTCTCTTGGCTCCCGTCCTTGGGGATAACCCTCGCATTAATGTACGCGTTCGGAGTCAAGTCCTACACGACAGGTCAAGCTGGAGGCGCTTTCGTGCTCCTTTTCATCGCGTTTGCACCAGCTGCGACGGCATTTACCTACGTTTGGACCTTCTGCTTTTCTAGTCATAGCGCCGCGCAGACCGTGGTCCTCTTTATCAATTTTTTAACCGGGCTCGTTCTTTCCATCGTATCATTCGTTCTGTCCCTGATCGACAGCACGCGAGCCATCAATCTCAAACTTCGCTATGTCTTCAGGCTCTTTCCACCGTTTTGTTTTGGAGATGGCCTTCTCCAGCTAGCATTATGCGTAGATGATGTGTGTCCCAAAATCACAGCCGCAGGCATTTCTATCACAGAGCCTTTGACACCACTGCACTGGGATGTTACTTTGGCAAACATTATCTTTATGTTGGTGGAAGCATTATTATACTTCCTCATCACACTCATCATCGAGCACGCCCGCGCTCAACCTTGGATCGCCGCTCTGGCTGCGTGGCGACCCAAGTCGTGGGTACTGGGGCGAAAAACAAAGCTTGGACCTACTAGGAGACATACCCGTAAAAGCACTGGGAAAGGGGCACAAGGGGTTGCAACTGACGTCGAAGGTGGCGAGGAGGACGACTACGACGACGAAGACGTGAAGGCAGAGGCTGAGCGTGTTTTATGCGGAGAAAGCAGACGTGTTAATGATGTGATTCGGCTTGAGGCACTCCGCAAGGTTTTTCAGACTGCACGAGGCCCGAAGGTTGCAGTCCGCGGCCTGAGTTTCGGGATTCCCAAGGGCGAGACATTTGGTTTCTTGGGCATCAATGGGGCGGGCAAGACCACGACCCTTTCCATGCTGTCCGGCGAATTCCCACCGACGTCGGGCGCCGCCTACGTGGCTGGGTACAGCATCACGACCGAGCAACCAAAATTGCGCAAAAATATTGGCTTTTGTCCACAATTCTCAGCATTGATCGATGTCCTTACCACACGGGAACATCTTACGCTGTTTGCGCGCATCAAGGGGCTGCCGGAACCAAGTATCCCGGCCTTGGCCGTTGCCAAGATGAAAGAGATGGATCTGCTAGATTTTGCTGACAAGGCCGCTGGGTCTCTTTCCGGCGGGAACCAGCGCAAGGTGAGCATGGCCATAGCCACCATCGGCGATCCCAGTGTCATTTTTGCCGACGAGCCGTCGACGGGGATGGACCCTGCTAGTCGGCGCAAGGTCTGGGACGTCCTGTCCGCCATTCGGAGCAAGCAGAGCTCCATTGTCCTCACCACGCACTCTATGGAAGAGGCAGAAGCGCTTTGCACAAGAATAGCAATCATGGTTGCGGGTAAACTTCGCTGTCTTGGTACGCCGCAGCACCTCAAGTCCAAATTTGGGGAAGGCTTCGAGCTGGAAGTGAAGGTGAGAGCTTCAACTCCGGCGGAGCTGGCTGGCGTGGTGCAAGACCGCCTGGGTAGCCGCCGCTCTTTCACTCTGCCAGATGTTAAGGACGCTTGTAGGGCATGGGGCCGGCCTGATTGGGCGACGCTTGTGTGTGAGACGGGTTCCGGAGCGACAATATGGGCGATAGTCCGGGACGGGGCCGAAGTCCCTGCCCTGACTCTGGCCGAGTGGCTGTTGGCAGAAGAAAGTGCCGAACGCTTGTGCAAATTCCTGAAAGAACAATTCGGGAGAGGGGTGCGACTCATCGAGCGCGCCTCGTGGCTGACATCTCGCTTCAGCCTGCCAGCACGAGCGAGCTCGAGTGAGGAGGGGGGGGGAGGAAGAGGGTGTACGGGACCCCTGTCACTTGCTGACATGTTCGAACGGCTGGAGTCAGGCAAGGCAATGTGCAGCATCATCGAGTACGCCTTGGGCGAGACTCAGATTGAGGTCATCTTCAACCGTTTGTGCGCACAAGGTCAGGGTGGAGACCAGTCAATGGCCTCTTGAGGGTGTTCTATACGACGTGAGAATGGCCGTGAACGAAAATATTTAATCTAAAAAACCCTAGTGGGTCATGTTTAGTTATGTTAATCTGTCCATATTAGGATGCAGATGTGCATTCTACTGAAAGCATAGTACGCGGTACTGTTCAATGTCCCAACGTAAAAAAAATGGAGATCTCCTGATGTGGAAAACCCCTGGATGTAAATATCGAAAAAAATGAGTGACACAGAGCTTGTTTTCGGGTGATTATGTCAAGGGGCCGTCATGCAACGTATACTACATATCTGAAGTCGTTCCCCTATCCGCACTTGAGAGAGGCCGTTCCATGCCGCTAGTGCGGTATGTGAGAAGCCATCGCTGTGCAAACCAGGCCTTCACTCTGTTTCCGAATGCAGCTTCAACACCTTATTTACCGCCCTGGCCCCTCTACGTAAACTTTCCCAGCAGATCCTCGTCCCTAAACAGCTGGTACTCTTCATCCCCCAATTTCACTGTGTGGCCGCCATACTCAGGCAGAAGCACTGTGTCCCCCTCCTTAACGCTGGGGGGGATCAGCGTTCCGTCTGCCTTGCGTCCACCTGCACCAACCGCAATGACTTTGCCTTCATTCGGCTTGTCTAATTTGGTCTCCGGGAGGAAGACCCCGCCAGCTGTCTGGGTCTTTGGCAAGATGCGCTGCACAAGGATGCGGTCGGCGAGAGGAATAAGCTTGCGGAGGGACTGGTGAACAACGGGTGAACGGAAATGAATGATGTAAATATGATTGCTTACGCAGTCCAGCTAGCCTTACACAGCCGCAAAAGTTGTAACAGGATGAGATGGGGCATTCTTTCCTTCCCTCCTTCTCGAAACTTCAAAATCCAGCCCTGAGTGCCAAGCACTAAAAGCAATAAATCAATCATTACGTGATCCAGAAAAGTGTGCGAGGGATTGGGCCCTCTGGCAGTATTTCAAGGACTTGGCACTCACCATGTCTGTCTGACTAGGTAGTGGATGGAGTGGGGGAGGTCTGGCTAGTACGTGGTTTTTCCTGCTGGGTGAAACAACTTGAAATTGTACGCGTTTTAAAAAACATGAGGACGATGTGATACCGTGGGTCCGGTTTTTGTGCACACGTGCAACACCGCTCACATGCGGCCTGCTCCCACCCCAAAGCGACCGCGAGAACCTCGCGGTCCTTCTCGAGTGTTCTTTAGGGCGTCGCTGCGACTCGCCTCGAGGGGTGAAATGAGAGAATCGCGGCCCCCCGGCGCCTTGCAATTAGATCCACGCTGCCGCACACGCCGCAGGCTCAAGCTGGGAGTGAACGCGAGACAGCGACTCGGAGATCCTGACCTTTGGGACTGAGAGGTGTGCTTCGCCGGCCTTGATTTTTTCCCCCCGTACCTCGTCCTCATGCATCTCTCCATTGTCCGACCCCGTCAACCTTCACCTTACCGCAAGGTGCCACCAGGACCCGCAAAAGTTGGAGGTTGCAGTGAAAATTCCCCAGTCGTAGCAAAGAATTATGACGAGAACCTTGCTTTACTTTTTCCTTCTTGGAGCCGTACTCCTTTCTGCGTCGGACGCCTTCGTTGCACCACCCGTCCACAGCAGCAGGGCATCAAGGGTTCAGCTCGTTCGCCAGCAGGCAGTAGTGGAAGCGTCCTCCCCCGATGACTTCGATAAGGTAAGGTGCCTCCCCTTGTTGAACTGTGCTTAACATCATCAGTTGCCCGTTAGATATCCGGCACCGCAATGGATTGGCACCTAGTGTAGTCTGGATTTCCTTGTTCTTTCCTTACGCGGCCTGACGTCTGTCTCGTTCTTCAACCCTCTCCCTTGATTTCGCGTGCAATCATTTTTCACTTGCCCTCACTGCTGTTCGTTTTTCTTGGTCTAGTCAGTATTTAGCATTATCTAACGTCTTCATGTCTACTTCATCTGTAGCTGGTAACGGGCGCTGGTGAAAAGCTCCTGATCGTCGATTACTCCACGACATGGTGCGGACCCTGCAAGATGATGGCTCCGAAATTTGATGAGATGTCCTCGCGCTTTGATGCAGTTTTCGTGAAGGTAATTGGTGACTCCACACCTGAAGCGGGACAGCTCCTCAAACGCGAGGGCGTGCGATCGGTGCCGGCCTTTCACTTCTGGAAGAACGGAAAGCGTGTGGACTCCATTTCTGGTGCGGACCCAGAACGGCTCGAGGACGTGATCTCCCAAAATATATAAATTCGGCGTGGAAGGGAGCGAACTAGTATAAAGGCCATCGTGCCGTCAGCTATTGATGTTGTTTTGCCTTGCATAGATTTTGACCAGGAGTCAGGGAGAAAATCGATATGGATTGCGCGAGCACGTGCGTGTCGAATAATCTATAAGAGCAGTCTACCGGATGCATCTTGAGGATGTAGTCTACGACAGATTAAAGTAGAGACGGCTATCGCACCATTCAATATGAATCATGAATAGAAATGTGAGCACACAAAGTCTCTCTCCGCAGTCGTCATGATATCTATGGAATATAGTTTTTTCTTTATCTCCGACCCGATGATCAACGCGATGTCCTGTATATTGTCTATCTTATTCATCTTCTTCGTAATCGTCAACAGGTGTCGCACTCACACAATCATAGTGGGTAGAACTCGAATAGCTCTTTTCACTGAAGAGAGAATGCCGGATTATACCCGTCTTGAATTTCAGAGCTGGGATCTCCTCCTTCATTTTCATGTCCGCAATTTTCAACCTTACAACTAGAGGAGTGCAAGTTACATCTTTAGCGTCAGCAATGGCTTCTGGTGAGGACATGCGACCTAGTGGGTTATCACTTAATGCCTCCCTTTCTTTTTGCTGCAGTCGCACGCAACGCTCATTTAGCTTTCGTAAATCGTTTTTGAGGACTTGTATCCGTCTTGATTGTAATTGACATACGTTTTGCTGATCGATAATTTGATTTTTGAGCTGGAGAACTCGTGCTTTATACCGCTGCTCCTTACTTTCACTCTGATCATGAAGTCGGTTAGACGTGTGATCGCTATTCTTCCTTTCCGCCTTACATTCCTTTACGCTATTAGTATTCTGTTGGTCATCAGCTGAGGGATCCTGAAGGTGCATGAGCATTGGAAATGATTCTTTTATGGATCTCCGGACGGCTTCTGTCTCCTTGCTGTCAGCCTTCAGCGGAATCTCCCTACAAATTGTATGGACAGGCCTCTGCCAGCGAAACCCTACTTTGGCTAATACGAGATCGCAAAGGCTATCTAGGACACGACAGACCGCTTTTCCGCG
Organism: Microchloropsis gaditana; assembly: GCF_000240725.1. NCBI lineage: Eukaryota > Eustigmatophyceae > Eustigmatales > Monodopsidaceae > Microchloropsis > Microchloropsis gaditana. Next base: position 65,830 of record NW_005803946.1, read on the forward strand.
GCCCAACTCAAAGGCTCTCATAGCCTCTTCGCCACACTGCTGCAAGATTTTTCGTTCCGAAATATCTGAGACAAGATCTTCAACACTTTTACGGCGCTGTGCATACGAAAAATCGCTCTGCGTCCCATCTAATCTTTCAATCAACCAAAATCCGACCTTAAGAAATAGTTCGCGCTGAGTTGGCTGCTGTACAACAAAGGAAAGGCGATCCACGCTAGGAGGAGACATGGAGGATGTACCAATCCTTGAATCAAGTATTTTCAGTTTTTCGGCTATCGACTCCATTGTGAGATAAGATGTGCCCTGAATACATATGAGTATATGAAATGAAGTATTTTCTTACCTCCTTTTATGCCATTTAGTCCGAAAAGGCACACATACCTCGATAGCGTCCCAGTCTTGAGGCTCCGTCATGCTTCCTATCCCAATTTCGGCGGCGGATGCCATTTGACTTGCAATGGGCATCTTTTCTTTGACCGCTAGAGCTATTGGTTGGCACAAAAATCAGACTATCAGGTTTTAAGACCTATTGTATGCACGCGAAACCAAATTTATGACATAAAAGACCTTTTTATGTTTTTGACGAAAGCTGTATGGGCCAGAAACAAATTCAATGTTAACCTCCCGTCGCCTCGGTTATGTTAAAGGCCCAAGACCGGTAATGCAGCTCTCCTCCTCAAACAAGATGACGATAATGAGGTTCGATATTTAGCTCGTCCACTTGTTATTTCCTCAAAGTTGTGCAAATGCTGCACGATACACAGCTGTCCTGGACACACGATCTTATCCACACACACAGCAGCTGCCGATCATACCGATGTGCTTTAGGACACATCTGATTTAGAGCATGCTTAATTTGTCGATTTAAAATTCTACAGCATGATGCTCTCGCCAGACAATCTTACATCAATGCTCGCTTTGCTCGAATTAGAAGGAAGACGTAAGCAAGGAAGCGGAATCCGAAAAGGAGCACAACTAGCATCGCAATACAAAAGCCAATTTGCCCTTCCTGCACGCCGATGTACTCGAATACGAAGTTGCGGAGTTGCGGTGTGTACTTATCTGAACCGTACTCGTTTAGGACAATAGCCTGAAATGCATATTTGATCATGGAAACCTTGTCCAACGGCACAAAGTACCAGGGAACGTGGTCTGATGAATGCAGCACGCCGGCATATAGACTCATAGGCAACATTAAAACCGGTCCCAGCGCCACTGCTACGCCATCATGACCAGTGAGAGTGGAAAGAGCATACCCAAGGGAGCACGACGCGTTGGCCATCAGCACTAGGGTCACGATGAAGATAAAAAATCGACTCGCTTCTGGTGCAAAACCTATTAGCCAGTAAGCTATAGACCCGAAAATACAGGGGAAAAGGACTTGATACGGGACCTCTGCAAGAGAAAGGCCCAGGAAGTAGGACGATGGCCGGTTGGCGCTTGTCAAATACTCGCGCATAAAAACAGCCATGTCCTTGGGAATGACTTGCGAAACTGTGAACATGGATGCGATGCTTTGATTCATAATTAGCAGGAACATGGCGCCCAGACGATTCTTGGTAGCACTTGAATCAAACGGCTGCTGCAGATACACCAAACCCAATATCAACCCCATCGAGATCGCCTGCCCTAAGCGGACCTTAGCCAGCACAGGCTCTCGTCCGTAGGACTTGACCGTGCGCTTGTAGCTCTCCACGAACTGGGTCCACGACGTTGCCGGAAATTCCCGACTGGAAACTAGAGCAGCCACGCCCATTCCTGAACCTGCGGTCTCCTCCACGTCCGCCATCCAGGCCTCGTTATCTCGCGCAAGTTCCGACGACTGATATACTCGTAGCATATCTTCCACAGCCACTTCAGGCTTCTCCAACAGCACGTTGACCGCCAGCTTCTCGATCAGGTAGTCTGCCGGGTTGTAAAATTGCGGGCATTCGAGACCAAGCATCGATGCGAAATATTCGACACCGCCTGCACGCGTACCGAAATATGCCGTCTGGCCCCTGGCCAGAAGCATCAGATGAGTGAAAAGCTCAAATATCTCGGATGATGGTTGGTGGATGACGCATGCCACCAGCCTCCCACTGTCAGCCAATCCCTTGAGGATCTTGCACACTGTATTTGGAATTTAAAATGCGTACATGAGAAATTTCATAATGCCGTCATGATATGTGAGCAAATGTTTCTTTCTCCTCAGTATTCTTTCATTTATCGTACCCGATAGTGCCATGAACGCGTCCAAACCTGAAGTTGGCTCATCGGCGAAGATGATCTCCGGGTCCGACAGGAGCTCTGTCGCAACGGACAGGCGCTTCCGCTCCCCCCCCGAGACGCCTCGGATGAAAGCTTGAGGTCCGCCGATCAGGGAGTCAGCAACCTTGGTCAAATTGACTGCATCGATTACCTCTTCAACTCTACGTAGACGGTCTGCGATCGGCACTTCCTGCTTCACACGCACCATGGCATGAAACGTCAGGTGCTCTCGGACTGTCAGTGTCGCGAAAAAGAGGTCTACCTGATGTACGTACGCACTTGTCGAGAAAAAGTGCGTGTCTACCGGATTCCGATCCAAGTACACGCAGCCATCAAAGCGATGGTTGCGCAGGGATATGCAATCAAGCAGAGATGACTTGCCGGCTCCTGACGCCCCCATCAAGGCCAACATTTGCCCTTTCTCGGCGTGTCCGACCACATTATATAAAATGTGCCGCTCTGCTGTCTTACTACCTAGACTCTCATTGATGGAGGTACCCCTCGTGGTGCCTCGACCCCCCGCCCTACTGTTTGTGAGGACGTCGCCCCCGTTGCCTCGGAATGGCATATTGGTATCGCGTCCCGAACCGTGTTGCTGACCCAGGAATTCCAAATTGCCCTGTAGTCTGGCGAGGTGCTTTCTTTTTATGGGCACGCTGAGCTTCCGGATATTCCACCGCAATGATGTCGCGGAACTTGGTTTTGGCGCGTCGTAACCTTTCCGATTTTGACCTTCATCGCTCCCGCTGAGCTTGAGATTAGACGACGCATTAGACAGTTTGCCGAGCTCGATGTCGGACGTGCCTGTCATTTTATGACTTCCGTCGAAACCCAACACGTGAATGGATCTGATAAGTTGATAGTGTTTCCAGCTTGGCAATCGGACAGACCACCCTCTAGGATGGGGAGGAGGAGGTGGAGGAGGTCTTGCTTTGCCCTGTTCTCTATCCAAATGTAGTGGGCACGCGCCTGCTGCACTGGTACACTCCTGCGTAAAGTAAGGCTCGCACTTTATTGCAGGAGGGGAAAGATTGTGTGTCAATACGTGTGACAGCCAGGAAGGCAGGGTAGGAGCGACGGGCTCTGCCGTTCCGACAACAGAGATGGCACGAGTGGTCAGACCCGCCTGAACGCGACGCGACGCCACCTCGAGCTCCAAATACCAAAGCACGAGACAGTGCTAGAGCATTTTTTCATGCAATAGATGAGACATGTGCCCCCGACGGTGTCTGGGACACGGGCACGTGACACGTCGCGTGACGGGCGAGTGTATCCTGGCAGATCCAGCGGGGCGCCCCACCATGCTCGGCCTCCATCACGCACATCGCCCATGTTACTTTCCCGTTTCGCCACTGCCTCGCTGCGACCGGGGGAGGCTACTAGGCAGGACATGCTTCTGACACAACCATTTCATGTATAGGAAAGGGCGAGAAAGCCTATGTTTGCAAGATTTCACCTCCCCGGCCACCACGCCAAGTCCGCAAGATCCAAAGCCAAGGAAGTAAATGGCAACGGAAGTCACACACAGCTTCCGACATCATCTAGTCAAGATGTACCCTCCCGATCTCCTCCTTTCGCGCTGCACTCTGGAGGGGCTACTCGAGATCCTTTATCGCCCTGCCGACTTGGATATTTATACTCGGCCCCTTTGGTGCACAAGGCAGGTGGGCAGGCCAAAGAGTTGGACATGCAGGACGGGATGCACATCGACATAGGCCAAGAGCTTGGCCGGCTGAAACATACGCTTCATGATGCCCAACGCCGCATTCTCTTTCGTGCCGAAGTTGCGACTGTGAAGAATTGCAGAAAGCTTTTAACTATAGGGTGTCGGATGCTACACTACACGGGAATTGGCAAGCCGTCCTGCTTGATATTCGAGAAAGAAAAACCTGTCGGAGAGACCAACGTGTTGAGCATTGAGACCCTAACTGAGCTCTTTGCAGCAGGAGGGGTCAGGACTCAGCTGGTATTTGTTAGCGCCCGGCATTCAGAAATTGTCGGCAGAGCTTTCATCGCTGCGGGGGTGCGGCACGTGGTGGCAATGAAGTGGGACGCCAAGGTCTCGGACCGCGCCGCCTGCATTTTCGCCGAATTCTTCTATTTGTCGATTGCCATGGGACGGACTGTGCGGCAGGCCTTCGAAGTAGCCAGCACGGCAGCGGTGACAGAGACGGGGGTCTCGTCAGAGGATGAGCAGTTTCTCTTGTTGCCGGCGGACGGGGAGCACGACCTAGCCGTGTTTGACGACGCGGAGATGGGCGAGTTCGTAGACGAATCGCCCCCTCCCGTTCCTAACACATGTGATCCCCCCCCCGTCCCATTTGTCGGGCGAAATGTGGCAGCGCAAGAAGTCATAGGACTGCTCTCGATGGTCTCCCAGGGAAACCGCTGCATCACTGTGCGGGGCCGGCCGGGGGTAGGGAAGACCGCCCTGGCCTCGAAGGTCTGCCAGTATCTGGCCGAGCGAAACCAATTCGATGCTATTTATATGGTTCCGTTGCGCCGAAAAGAGTATCGATCTTACGAGAAGGAAACGCTCTGCAAGGTGATTGGCGCGGCGATAGGCTTCGAGGACGCTTCGAACGAGAGAGAGATCGTCTTCCTTTTGCAGGATAAGCATCCTTCTGGCCGCGTTATCATGGTGTTGGATGGGCCAGATCGCTTCTTCAATCGTTCCAACTCCCTCGTCCAAGTCCTCAGCTACTTGCTTTCGCGGATACACGGTCTCCATCTGCTCGTCACCGCGGAGGGCTCCGTTTTGGGAAGCGGTTCGGGGCGCTTGGAAAGCTCATCCGAGAAAGTGGTGCACCTGGGACCGTTGTCTGATGTAGCCACCGCACATATGCTTGCAAACATCGCCCCGCCTGGCTTTGATTTGGAGGAGATGATGAGCAGGCCGTATGCGACGAGGGAGGAGGCGTACGCGGAACTAGCGGCTTCTCCTGTCATACGAGAGCTGCGGGGTCATCCAAAGGCGATCGTCATGTTCGCTCCTCTTCTGGAGGATCATCGGTTGGAAGATTTGTACGACAAAGCCAAGCAATGCTACGTGGATGCTAGCCAGGTTGTGGAAGTTGACACGCCCTCGATGGGGGAAGAGGAAAGTGGCATAGGAGGAGGAGGAGGAGGAGGAGGAGGAGGAGGAGGAGGAGGAGGAGGTGGAGGAGGGTCGAGAATCAGCAGTGCAGAGAACGGGAGAGACGAAAAGCGGGAGTTAGATGCGCTGGCGTTAGCGCGGGAAACAGAAGAGGCTCGACAGTTCCTGCGAGAGCCTACTTCTCAGCGCCTGTGGTTGGAGGTTGTACGACAGGGCGGAGCTCGGCAGTCGTCAAGTATGCACCAAGGAGTTCCTTGGTATCGCTTGACCGACGCGCTGCAAGAGGAGCTCCGCAAAGCCTTGATCGATGCATTAAGGCTATCGCGATTCCATATCGAGGATTTTTGCGCCACGCATTGCTCCACCAATGGGAATGGAGGCGCTGAGGGCAGTAAAGCCTTCAGTCCGCCTGCAGTATCTGAAACAAAGCAGGACAGCAAGGTCGCTGACGGAGCCACTATTTCCATCGCGGATAAGGATGGTACCATTCGGGGCCTTGAGCCAGGAGATATTCAATTCATCAAAGACCGATTAGTCATTCGAACGCCGGAGAGTGATTTGGTGCGTATCACGGACTTTGCGGTGTTTTGTGAGGGCTGGGTCCCTGCACAAAACTCGATCGCTTTGCTATGTAGGGAATGGCTTTGCAACAAGCCACGGCTGTTACATGGCTTTTTATCGCGGAAAGAGACAGAAGCCCTGCTTCAGGGGTACAAGGAAGGTACATTTCTGTTCCGTTTCAGCACGAGCCACCTAGGGCTTCTTTCTCTCTCCTTCGTCGGCAAAAGTCGCAAGAATTATCCAAACGATGAGGAAGGTGAAAAAAAGGCAAAGGCTTTGCACATACGACATTTTTTGGTCCAAGTGGAGGAAGACCGGAGATGCGTGGTTTTCATGGAGCCCGGTCGCTCCCGACACGCCTCGTTGGAAGACTTGATCATGTCCTCTGCAAGCTTGCTAGAATTCTATCCTGGCGTTCCTAAAGCTCATGCCCTCACGCAAATGCGGCGTTACAAAAGTTCCTAAAGCTTAGGAGTGAGGATATCTTCTATTTAGAATTTTTGTTAAATTTGGAAATTTTTGGACAGAAAAAAGTACATCCGGAAATCGAGAGGAATTTCGTGCCTAAACTCGATTTGACCGAAAACATATTGTCAATATGTATAGCTAACAATTATTCATTGGTATTTGGAGGATTACTAAAAAAATGCGGCACGTGTATGAAGTGATGGAAGGGATACCTTTTTTTTCAAATCATCCGTTAAAAACGTACGGGGTTTTGGCTTTTTTGTGTAACGTGTTTTTTAAATCCATGTCTGGCCCAGGGCACGCGAAAAGATTGGTCCACCCGCGTGCCTGTGTATAAGTAGTTTACCCTCTCTGTGGTCTACGAGGGCGCCCAGCTGCTTTCACTTTGCCCGATGCCGTAATCGTCTAACTAATTGTGGCCCAGTATCTGCCCCACCAGATTCGAGTTTTAGCTTCGCTCGGTGTCGGTAGTACGCGAGAGCTCAGGGGAGGTCGAGTTACGAAAGCAGCGCTCGGAGAAGACGACAGTATTTGAAAACTTGACCTTGTGTTGTACTTGGTAAAGCCCTTAAGAAAATAAGGGGTGTTAACTTTGCATTTTGTTCGTGTGGCTGAACTCTCAGATGCAACCTATCTCTTTGCCGTGTTACACACGATGAGCACACCGTACCCTGCAAGTCAGTTGCCAGCAACGAAAGAAGTGGTAACGACACCAGTAGCGATGCATGCGAAATTCAAAATAATGTTAAAACAATGTATTTGCTCAAGAAAAATCAAGGACACTTAGAGTTTAAAATTGAAGTGTCTTGCAAGAGCTGCTGTTACAAAATATGCCATTCCCCTTGCTTTCTCAATATAGGGTTTTCTGAGCCAGTGTGCTCCATGACACGCGTGCGCTTGGTAGATAGGACAATCTACAAAAAATGAATCGGAATTTTGTCGAATATGAAGGCCGGAAAGGCAGTCACACAATCTCTGTGAGGGGAACGGAGCAAAACATGAAAGGAGCTAAATGCCATTTGATGGCATTGGTATCTGCTTTGCAAGGATCTTAAAGCCAAATCATCTCATGGGTGATCAGTCTCACCACTTTAGAACATGGTTAGAATACATCAATTTGGCGTGCGTGTGTGTTAGCATGCAGCGGTGTGCTCATATCATGCAGGTCTTCGCAGGGGAGTTCCGCGCACGACCAAACCTCGTGCGGGATCGACCGCATCCCTGGGCAGCATCCGTGCGCCTGAAGACCATCGCGCTACGAAATATGCCGACATATTGGGACTTTCTTATTCTAAAGACCCTGAAAATTGGTATCTCATCTGTGCCATAATTTGATGTGGTGGTTTATGAGTCATGATATGCGTCAACGAGACGCTCACAATACTCTCAGACCTTACTATCGCGGTGTAAGATGCAACCCCAATCGATCGAATGCAAAGATTCATTGAGGGGGCATTTCTGTCCGTCTTTTTGCTTCGATTTGTCATGGCGAAGTCATACCGACTTTCAACACAACATCTACAGTCAATGAATGAAGCAGCGAGCTTTCATCATCGGTATGTCGAGGTCGCGCAAATGAAGGGAAAGGATGCAAAGTGTCGGCTGAAAGGGCAGCAGCAGCAAGTGAGAGACTACCAAGATGGACGTTATGAACACTTCGAATGTTTCTCTCCTGTCATTATTTGTCGCAGCGCCGTACGCAATGTTTGCTGCGATCCTGTCTCTCACGGTTTCCAAGCCCTCCACTCTACATACGTGGTTGGTGCTGAAAATGAAGGGAAAAGGCGAGCTCACATAGCGTGCTTCGTTTTTAAAGAATTGAATACTACCGATTGTTTACAATTGACCTACTTTCCCGGTATCCTTTTGTCGCATGAGGCGGGGAAGAGACACTCGCAAAGGGGCGGATTGCCATTCCGCAACCGCCGGAAGCTCAGCGAGACCCTACGCCCACGTGAGACAAGTCGGCCATTCACTTTGTCTGTCTTGCGACTAGCTAGTCCATGGGTCCAATTATAGCGAGCTTCCCCCTGCAGCACAAGCAAAGACCTCCGAGGAAGCAGCAAGGAGCATCGGGGGCCCGCTTCCCCGTCCTGAAGATCGTTATGCCTTTGTTCCCTGAAGTCCATGACGTAAGCACTTCCCAACGACATGATCAGCAGTCCATCCTCGAATAAGGAATGTGCATCTATATGGGCCGCAATGCCGTCTCCTGGTTGGTATTCATTGACAGTCATCTGATCACGGCCGAGGCAGGAAGCGTCCGTATCGGCGAGTGGCCCGCTCGGCCAGGCAACGCCGCACGCCTGTTGCTGTCGCCGTGCACGCGCCAGCAAGTCTCGACATTGGATGGGAATTGGAACGGTAGGTCGCCTTGTGTCAAGGCTTTTAGATCGAAAATCGATAGCCGCCGCGCCATAGTGCTGCGTCCGCCGAGTTACACCAGACTTGTCCCATTGCTTTGAGTCAAGCAGGGTTAGTAGCGATGATTCCTCTGCTTCGTTCAGAAACATGAAAAGCTGTAGCCCTTTAGGAAGACATGTAGCAGGAGTTAGGGTGTCTGCGAGAGGATCCACAATGACATTTTCAGGCTCGGGATTAATTTTGGCCTCATACGCTCGCCCGAACAGGACTGTGACTGGATGACGGGAAAGTCGACGTGGAAGCACTCGACCCTGCCACTCCTGCCTGACCTTTTCTGCTGTTTTGATGGAATCAAATGTCATATATGTTTTCCCAGGAAGAATTTGAACAGCAATGATAGCCGCGTCTGTCGAAAAAAGTGACCGAAAACGCGTCTCCCACTCGCTCCTCGCGACGTCGTCACCCTTCATGCCTACGCCCAGGAAGCACAGTGTGTCGGAGGATTGGACCGAAGGGCAGTATGGCATAAAATTAAACTTGTCTGTGCTTGATGGAAGAGGTCTGAATGAGGCAGACGTGGTCACGGGTTGTATAAGGGTCACGAGACCTAGGGAGGAGGTCGGGCAGCATGGGCGTCGCCGGCGCTCCGAGTCGGTGCGACCTGAGGAGTCGCGCCGGCGATCCCGGGTATAGTCCCGCTAATGTCTTCCAGGCAAGGGTCGAGCGCGAGGACTCCAAGCACTTCCTCAGTTGCAGGGGCAAGCGTTGTCGATGGTTCTAGAGCCTTCGTCTGACAACCCTCTGGATATCATTTCGCACAGCATCCGCAGCCTGCGAGTCCGTCGCGGGAACTACCGAGCGACGTCTTCAACAGAGCCCGGGTCTCTTTACCCACCTCAGACAAGCATGGGAGACGACGCGAACGAAAGCAAAAAAGAAGTAAGTAAATCATTTAGTCTCTCAGATGGTATGTAGATTGATTAAATACCAGGGTGGGTGCGAATATCAAAGACATCTTTCCAGCCTCCGGACAGTCATGTCAAGTTAGAGGACCTTCCCGTAAAATATCTCGCTACATTTCGAAGGTGAAACACGCATCGGACGAGTATGATGTTGTTTTTGTGAAAAATTACTATCACGAAAGGGCTCTGGGCCAATGCGTTTTGTGGCGGTTCATGCGACTTTGGTGATGTTGGGGTATACGGCCTCAGGACAAGAGTCGTCTTCGGGCTTTATCACTGACAATTAACTCAGCGGTGTAAAGCTTCTTTTCGGACGTACCTAATTAAACGCCATTTGTCTTATTCAATGTCTACTAGATCTACAATTACGAGACGAGCTGGCTCATCTTTGCAATGGCCTGGAACCAGCGCACCGACATGTCAAATCGTTTCAGGATCGCACTTGGCTCATACATCGAGGAATATAACAATAAAATTCGCATTATTGAGCGCATCCACTCCTCTACCTCGAGCGCAAACGGAGACGGAAGTCTTCAGAGGGTAATGGAATTCGACCATCCTTATCCTGCTACCAAGATCATGTGGTGCCCCGATAGAGAGCCTGTGAGCCCTCAGCGGGATCTTCTGGCGACAACAGGCGACTACTTGCGAATATGGAATGTCAATTCAGGAGAAGCGAAATTGGAGGCGTTGTTGAACAATGTGAGAAAATTAGGAAAAGGAGACGGAACATGAAGAGGCTGGAAGGAACCGTCGATGGACGCCGAACGCCTGTTGTCACTTTTTAAGCGAACGTCACACTCATGTTCACAACTTGCTTTCCCCACTATCGCTTCCTCTTGTCGCTGGATACAGAATAAAAACAGTGAATTTTGCGCGCCTCTTACCTCCTTCGATTGGAACAAAGACGACCCTTCCCTACTAGGTACGGCCTGCATTGACACGACTTGCACGATTTGGGATGTGAACGCGCAGCAGGCAAAAACTCAGATAATAGCCCACGACAAAGAGGTCTACGATATCGGTGAGGCAGAGAATTGGAGGGGTATCTTGTTACAATACCATCGAGGAAGGTCATTTGAGAAGGGCTATTGGGGACTGTCCATGATCGCCGCCAGGCAACAGTCGGTGGCTTGGCGCTGTTTGATCGCCATCCACTGATTACTTCAACCTATTTTGCGTATCCCCTCATCGTAGCTTTCGCTCGCGGTAAGGATCTTTTCGCTTCTGTGGGTGCTGACGGTTCTGTGCGCATGTTCGATTTGCGCTCTCTTGTTCACTCCACCATTATATACGAGTCGCCCGACCTGGTGCCTCTGCTCCGTCTCGCGTGGAACCGACAAGATCCCAACTATTTGGCCACCATCATGGCAGACAGCACCAAGACATATCTACTGGACATCCGGAAGCCGTCCTCGACTGTCGCGGAACTCGGCGAGCACCAGGGTGCTGTAAATTCCTTGTCCTGGGCACCACATTCTGCTTGTCATATTTGCACCTGTGGTGAGGATAGACAAGCATTGATCTGGGATTTGTCTGCTCTTCCAGGTCCTATAGAAAGCCCAATCTTGGCGTATACAGCCCAGGCGGAGATAAATAGTTTAGAGTGGTTCCAGCAAAGCCCCGAGAGAAATTGGGTCGGAATTGGTTTCGATAACCGGTTGCAGGTTTTGAGGGTTTAACGGACTGTGATGGCATGTTGTATAGTCGTAGATGAGATTGCACTTGTAGTGTGCTTACTGTGATTGCTTTGCAGCCGTGTGTGCCCGCACGGTGGGGTTGGAAGGGATGGCATTGCAGCAAATGGGAAATGTGTATGCTGTCAAAACGCTCATCCACAACCGGATTTATCGCTGCATGCCGACGCTCGTGGAACAATGTGGTAAGCAGGATTCCGAATCCGAAAGGATAGCACGCCGTGTGCAGTGATTTTATTCATGTGAAGCGATGTCGACAAAGAACAATGCGGCGCGATCGATTTACTATCTGTGAAAGCATGCGCCTCGGTCTGCTTTCTCCAGCATTTTTGTAACGCTTTATTCCCCGTAGACAAGCTTAACATGTGACCGTATAAATTGTCTGCCACGCGTGACATAAATGAGCCGGTTACAAGGTATGAGAGAAGGCAAGCCTTCTTATCAGCCTCTATTTGAAGTCACGAAAAACAAAGCTTCCTCAGCTGCCAGTCAATTCTCTTTTCGGAAACATGTACAGAAACTCGTGAGCTCGCGTCCTTCTTCCTCAGTCTTAACTGACTTCGAGATATGGCTACCTATCCATGACAAGCCTGGCCTCTCTTGATGAATCACTTCAATGACTTCATTTTTTTCCTATACAAAGGCTTTGCTGATTGCTCGATGTATGAAGCAATTGCACCTTCCCATATTCTTGACACTCAATAAGGATAAGGCGCAGTATACACCTCAGGCCTTTTCAACTCATCCTCCCGTCCCTGAAAGACCTGTGATCACGCACAAAAAGATCAGGTTGGTCCACCGTCCGCTTTAAGTTCTCATCCACCTCCCACTCTTTTATTGTTATTCTCTCCTTTTTGCTTCAAAGTCTCGGCAACTCCTCGACGAGACTACCAAAATCTTTGCTTAAGTCCGTGTTTCACATCATCCTTCCACACATGCACGTACGCAGACATCTTGGTTTCAAAAATTTACTGTATGATTCTGCTTTATCTTCCTTACTGTACTTTCTCTCACCCTTGAAAGCGAAAGAAAGTTCAGCATACATATGATCATCAGCATACCTGCACCTTCCAGAGCCCCAATCAGACTGCCTTACAATGTCTTGAAACTTGATGTTAATGTATGTATTTGACTTTACGTTAACCGTACCTCCTATGTGTACTCTTTCTCGTCATTTTCCGCGTATCGTATTTTTAAGCTTATCATTGAGCCTTTCGACAGAGATTCGCTTCTCTATCGCTCTTCAATGGTGATTCAAAAGACACATTCACTTGTGGTTCCTGCGAAGCCTTTCCTCGACACAGACCGCCCTTTTTTCCTTCCGCTCTCCGGTATATGGTTACCAAGGGCCCAAACCAGGAGCCAACGGGCGTCCCAAGTTCTAACAGCTCTTTGCGGTGGTTGTTCCACAGTACGGGATATTTATAAAAGGGAACCGTGGGGTAGAGATGATGAATATTGTGGTAATTTTGGTAAATCAAAGGAAGAGTCAGGTCCACGCCGTCAGAGGGTGCGACAAGGCCGCCTATCATGGCAGTGCATTCGTAAATGTTGTCATGCCGGGGGACGTCGTGAGGGTGGTGTGGTGCAAAGTCAAAGGAGTAAGCCAGGCAGGTATCTGTGATTATTCGAGGCAGCGCCACAAAAATAAACAGCTGCGACGACCAACCCTCCGCCAGGAGATAGCCGACCACGAAGAGAACGAGGGTGGTGACACCAAGCGCTTCAAGCGCCTCATCCTTGGGGCGGGTAAAAATGGTCGCAAAGTATCGATAATAATAATGAAGAGTTTGCGTGCACCAGAAGAAGGGCTGCACCCAAAGAGGGCCTTGGCCGGCGCTCCAGTGATCACTGATGGTGAGAGTTAGTGTGTCGTGGAAAAGGTGGAGGAGATCAGTGGGCATGGCTCGCAAACATAAGTTCTAGTAATAAGAATGAGAGTCGTCAGAAATCACGTACTGATTGCCATTTAAGGGGTCCGGAAACTCAGAATGACTGACAAAGACTATTATCGGAGCCACACAGGTTGTCATCGCACCCCCCAAGGCCCTGGACACTTACGGGTCTTTTTCCGGATCGTTAGTATACTTGTGATGGGACAAATGTATGTATCGAAATGGGCGAAATGGAGCCTGGAAGCATATCAAAGATGCAACATTTCCCACAAACTCGTTCAACCACCGGTATTCCGTGGAAATTGCTCGATGCGCAGCCTCATGCATAGGAGTGAACATGGCATATGTTGCCATCACAGTCACTGGCACCGTCCACAGGGTGGGTCGATCGTAGAAGAGAAGGAGAGGAAGTACATACGTGCCCAGAGAGGCGGCGAAAAGGGCCAGGGTGGGCCACGCGATCGGGTCGTTGGTAAGCTCGTCGTGAGTGGCCATCGCCACCTAGAGGGAATGCAGGCAGTACGCCGAGAAACACAGTTCCGCGAATCAATACGGCCAACATCCTACGTACAATAGCATCACCAATCGCAAACGTCTCCTCTTCAACAGGATTCTATATTGAAATGCGCGCCTACCCACGCCTCGACTAGTCACAGAAACTGTCAAAATGCTCCTTTTGTACTCATACGCATTGGCAAATTTTGTTCATCTAGGAGATTAGAATCCTAATCCTCTTACCCTTCGGCACCTCAATCGAGGCTCACGCTGTCGAGAAGACGACGTCGAGGCTCCTTGAAGGTCTTGGGAAGCATATAGACGCGGCGACATGGGTCTGAGGAGGTAACACAGCTCCGAGGCGAGCCTTTCAATTCCAGAGTTGGGACTAATAAAGTGTGTTTGAACATATGATCCGGGATGAGGATATAAAGAGAGCCCGAGGTTTCTATTTTGGTCAGGAGAGGTTTGATATTTCACAAGCACTTTGATCTTCGACGCGGCGATCATGAAAGGGTCATGCATTCTACATATCGCTATCATCTGCAACAAGAAAATTCAAACCTTTAAGCTCGTGTCTGAGCTGTCCATGTTGTCAACGCGGTCGTGAATCGGGGAAAAATAGCGTTTGCCCTCCAATACGGTACATTTGAGCCCTCTTCAACTACCACGCCATCTCCCTGACATCGAGTCCGACTGAGGAGTCCACGAACCGCTCTTTCCTGCGCGCACTTCGCACTTTGGCATTCAAAAACTGCCCTCTAATTACTGCCCATCGCTTTCACGTTCACACCAGTACAAACCCACCGCCAGAGAGGATGCTGGGAGGGAGCATGTTTGGAGCTGCTGGGCTTCAGAATTTTTCGTGACAGGTTCTCCAGGTGTCGGCGAGGAGCACAAGGGAGGCCCGATCGCTTTGGAGGAAAAAGGCAGCAAACGCAAGCCGTGAGGAAGAAAAATACAGCGCAAAGTTCGAATGTAACATATTCAAAACTGATGACGGAGTATGAAACGTGAAAAGGACAAACTTTGCTTTTTCCTTTCATTTGACCTTCCGCATAGAGACTTCGGGGGCGAGATGACGGGCATCTTGAACATCGCTTTTAGAGTGGTATCTCGCTTCGTATTTTGGAGGTAATGGCTGCTAGGCGAGCTTCCAGAGCATCCAATTGCTGTTCTCGTAAAATGATATTCTTGGCGTCACGACTTGTACCCTCAGAGCCGTGTGAAGGTCTGGAGGCAGCAAATTTAACCTCCTCCCGCCCCGCCGGGTGATGATTGAGGCCATTAGCTAGCTGCTCTCTGTCCACCCATGCGCCGCCATTCGAGGACGCCAGAAAGTTGGAATCGGAGCATTCGTCTTGTATTTCTTGCAACTGCGTAAGCAAGGACTGTATGGTGTCACAGCCATCTCGGGTAGTCCAGAGCTTGGTCGCCTCCGCAAGTGCCGCTTCCGGCATCTCCCTTTCTTGAAGAACTGAGGAATGGAACGTGGGTCGATAACACATGTCCAGGATACTTGAATGTACGGGGCTCTTTTCGAGGCCTCTATTCTTGGCTACTCTCGGCATGCTCGTCCGCATATCCTTACCTCCGTCCGCTTCGTTTCCTGATGAAAGTATCTTGCCTTCATAGGAAGGCTGAGACCCACAAGTGGCACCATCACCCCCTCGCCCCTGCATTTGTGAATGAATCTCTAGAACGTTGATTTCCATCTTTGATAGACGGGCCTCTAAGTCCCTCAAAGAGCCCGAACAAGCCCCCCACTGCCCCGCGTCCCTCCCCAAGCCTCCCACCACTTCCTCCCGCTCGTCCTCGTCCTCGGAGGACGGGGACGACGACAGGGAGGGCAAGTAGACGGAACACCGTCGTGTGGCGGGACCTCCTCTTTCTCTACCCATCGCGGGTCCCCGCCTGGCCTCCAAGGCTCGCTCAGATCGGCGCAGTCTGTCGCTCTCGTCGCCTTCGCCTTCCTCCGCGACACGCAGGTGCTCGCGCCTCACCAATCGCTCCATGGCTGCCACCTGAGACTCCAAATAAGATATCTGCTCATACAGGTCATTTTCCTTTCCCTCTCTCAGCGGCTCTTCGTCGAGGGACAACGCATCGTCACTCCCGCGACCTCCCTGAACTTCCTCCTCGCCTATCATCACCGCTTCCTCCTCTTCCTCTTCATGCTCGGCGTCATCCACTCCAAATTTCAACCTGATTCTTTGCCTCTCTCTTTTCTCTTGCAATTCTTCCCCTAATTCTATCACCTTTCCCTCCACCTCCTTCTCCTCCTCCTTCTCCTCCTCCTTCTTCTTCTTCTTCTCCTCCTCCTCCTCCACAATCACCTGCTCTTTTTTCTCCGACGTCGTTTTTTCCTTCCAAAATTCTGTGCGCTTCCGGTTAGCTTCCGCTTTTACTGACATCGCCTCTCCACAGATCCCTTCCCTGGTCCTGCCCCTTTGCCCGGGTGCTCTCCTCGAGACAGCTTGACTCGGTCGTCCTACCCGTTCAACTCCTGACGGACGCCCCGCTATTTCCCGTCTATCATACTTTTTCAATCTTATTTTTGACGTTGGAGAACGCGAAGCCGTGCATTCACCCTCCTGCTCGACGGCCGCCACTGCTCTTGTCAGCCTCCCGCTCCCCTTCTCCTTCTTTTTAGGTACGCGCCCTGGTCTCTGTGAGCCACACTTGTCCTCGTACTCCCCCCCCTGGCTACGCCGCAAATAGCCATCGCTTACAACTTCTTCTTCTGGTGGGTCGACGCCCAAACGCTTGAGATTTGAGATCGCTTGATGACTCGCGCCTCTTGCTGGCCCTGGCAATGCTCTACGTGCCCCCCTTCCCTTCCTTTTCGTTTCTTGTCGATCCATTGGTATCCACAATACTTCAGGGTAACAACGCTCCTCTGCTTCTCTTACAGTAGATTCTTTCATCTCCCGTGGTGCCTTTGCATCAGTCGCTGAGCCGTCTCCCCCCTTTTCGCTCTTCCTTTTGTCTTTCACTCCCAACAGACGCTTGCTTTTGCTTTGTCCAATTCCTTTCCGCTCTCTTCGAATCCCATCCCCTTCACATTCGATATTCTTTACAATACTTTTAGCTAAATTGGAAGACTTGCTTGAAGATTCTTTTGGTAAAGTCTCATCCGGGTTCTCCGGGGTAGCGGCCGAGTACGGAAAACGGTGTTCGTTCCGTGCCACTTTTGTGACTCCAGAGGTAAGCTTGTGGCCACCGACAGGAATTCTAAGATCAAGTGGTCGTCCTCCACGCTCCTGCAGAACCTGGTCTACGACAGCGCGTAAACTGTACCGCATTATCAATCTGTTGTGATCACACACCGATGGAGTAAGTACATGAAGGGGAAGCACATTTGTCCGTCTCCGACTAAGATCGTGCACTCAGGGTGCTGACATGTCGCTTGAACCCGCTCCTCAGTGTATTAGTACTGTTTGTTTTTCCATGAGGCGCGCATACACCGGCGGCCTTTGGCTTTGGTCAGGTCAGGACAGAAAGCCTACGCGCGGCTTTAGGGGCAGTCAGGGGCAGGCAAGGCGTCAGCTGTCGCCCAAAGCTTCCACTGCATGCGAAGGGGCTGAAAAGTTTTTTCGTGTCACCTTGAAGACCAGCGAGGTTCACACGACACCTTTGTATCCGCTTTATGGTTGTAGTCATTTGTCTTGCGCGTGAGCTTCAGAAATGCACTACCACCGCCCCACGAGCATTTGACTTGAGTTACCCCCCATCCAGAAGAAACAAACAAATATTTGTTGTCGAAATCATAGTATTGCGAGATATTCGAAACAAAAATAACCAAAGCAGATTACGTTCTCAATTTTGGAAAAAACGTTCAAAGAAATGTGTGGAGTTACCCGCATAGCCTTTTTTATCCGTCCACGAAATTCGACCCCCGTCGTTCCTACACACAAAATTCTTCCCCATCAGGATTTCCACCGCGCACTTCACACTTGTACTTTTTGGATCCGAGGGAGTCTTTCAGTCCTTTGAATATCGGTCGCAAATTCTTGTATGTTACTGCGGCCCAAAATCTCGTCACAGAAAAGCGTCTGCGCTTTGGCGTCGGTGACACGTACCCAGGCGTAGTCTCCTGGTTGCAAGCTCACCAGGGGCTTGCCTTCCTCCCCAACGCTGACGGGAACCTCTCGAGCTGGAAGAATGCATCGCTTGTTCGTATCAGTCCGGCCCGTTAACGTAGGCTTTTCAGGCGTTGAACGCTTGCTGGGACCCTCGACCAACACCAAGTGCTCTCTCCCAATCTCAGCGCGGTTGCGTTTTTCTACGATGCTGCGAAACGTAGAGATAACCTCGGAAAGGCGCCGTTGTTTTTCTGATTCGGGCACATCATCCTCAAAATGATAAGCTGCGTGAGTGCGCTCCCGCAGGGAATAGGAGAAGAGAAATGCATGATCGTATCCGACCAATCTGAGCAAGCTCAATGTCTGTTGATGCTCCTCTTCAGTCTCTCCACAGAAGCCCGCGATAAAATCGGACGACAGAGCTACCCCAGGAATAATTTCTCTGATCCTCTGCACTAACGACAGGTATGCTTCCCGCGTGTAACCCCGCCGCATCCGCTGCAATACAGCGCTGCTCCCACTCTGTGCAGGCAAGTGCAGGGCCTTGCACAGTGAGGGTCGCTCGGAGATGAGCTGCAGCAGGGGCAGAGGGAAGTCTTTGGGATGCGGCGATGTAAATCGTACCCGCATGTCCTTATCCACCCGCGAGACGGCATCCAAAAGGTCGATGAACCGTGCGCCGGCCTCGTGCCGGCTTTTATAAAGGTTTGAAAATCCTTCTGCAGCCTCATACTTTCCTCCACCATTGAGTACGACGGTAGAAGTATCGTGAAAAGAGTTGACGTTCTGCCCGAGAAGTACCACCTCTTTCACCCCCTCGTCCGCCAAGCGCCGCACTTCTTCCACCACTGTCCTCAGCGGCCGAGAGCGCTCGCGACCCCGCGTGTGAGGGACAATGCAGTATGAGCACATGTTGTTGCATCCACGCATGATCGAGACGAAGGCGCTGCATTGATCAGGGCTTATTCGCGCAGGCTTGATTTCCGCGTAAGTCTCATCCATGGACAGCTGGACATTGACCCCCCTCTCGCCAGCCTCCACAATGTCCAAGAGTCGGGGCAAGTCCCTGTAAGCGTCTGGACCCACCACCAAGTCCACCGCCTCCTCTTCCAAAAGCCTGGCCTTCAGCCTCTCAGCCATGCAGCCAAGCAATCCGATGATGGGCTTTTTGTTTCGCCCGTCTCGTCGTGCCTGTCGCCGACCTGGCAAAGGACCGGTGCCTGGTGACCGGCGTACTGGATGCTTTAAATGGTTGAGTCGACCCCAGATACGCTTCTCCGCATTATCCCGTATAGCACAAGTGTTGAGAAATATGATGTCGCATCCGCTGTAATGACCATCAATTCTTCCCCCTTCGACCCACTTGAAGTTAGCTCCCTCCATGATGGCTCGCACCACTTCAGAATCCGCAACGTTCTGTTGGCAGCCGTAGCTTTCAATTGTAAAGGTTTTGGGTTCAGGATTGACAGCAAATGGCTGCGAAAAATTGTTGGAAGATGTTGACGCATCGGCTACACTCATTTGGCTGATTTGCAAGTGGGCCGTAGCAAGCCCTACGCCCTCTTTTCCCCGTGATCCTGACAGAAAATCTTTCAAGGTACGTTCATCATCGACGGGCAATCGCCGCGCCTGCGATGTTACCTTTGATATACTCGAGCTATACCTCCTGCAATGATTGCTGGCGCGCCAATATTCCCTGCTGGCCCTGCAAAGGAAAAGTGTCCTGACTCCTGGCGCTCCTCGTGGAGGCATGACAGAGAGCCTCTGGGGCGAAAAAGGCACTAAGAGACACACATCCAGAAAATAAGATTGTGTTAGTATTGTCCTTGTCGAAAGACTTCATCTTATTGAATACGTGAGCGTTGCAGGGAAGACTTCGTAAGCTGAGCTGTATCTGCTCTGTCAGGCAGTACTCAGGGCCATTGCCCAAGCTGTCATGCCAATGGCACGTTAATCCACATGAGAACCAAGCCGCCATGCTGCTCGACTATCAAGCAAGTGTAGAAGGTCAATTATCTCGACTAGCTTTGACAGCTTGGAACTGACCGGCCTTCGTAAGAAGAAGCCCCCTCGAGGACTAGCAACTGAAGTTGACACGCGAAGGGCGCGTTGCACGCGAAGCAAGAAGGTTGAAAAGCAGATGTGAATAGCAATGTGACAAGGAGTGCAAAAACAATTCCCTGACGAAGTGTGTTGCCACTGAGGACAGATGCTGTCGTGTACGTCGTGGTACGCTTGGAGAAACATAGTGCGTGAAGGATTGTAGCTGAGGCCGTTCAACAGCGGGCAGCACACTCTTCGCGCCCGCCTCCGGCGACGAGCCTGCTCAAGAATATGAGACGCCAAAAAACACGAGAATAGACAGTGAGCTGTCGACTTTCGTGCTACATGCTTCGTCCGTCGTAGATTAGCCTTCTTCCTCCGTCCCTTTGTGATTCGGCCCTGCGTTCTTTTTGCCTTCATCAGGATGGTTAGGACCCGACAAAGCAACGGGGGAAGGAGAAGTGCTTTGTCTATTGAATTGAAGGCTTCACTTCCACGAGAAGTCGGCAGCGCGCTTTTTGTATTCATTTCGTTCCTCTTGATTTATATCTTTTGGTCTTTTGAGATGAGGCGGCGGCATTCGGGCCGCTTGCTTTTTGTCTTCTGGGGCGATGTAGCTACTATCTCCTCATCAGTGCTTTTACTTAGCAGGAATGATGGCAGATTATTATAATTTCTGTGGTGAACGCAAGTAAAGAAGGAGTTGTCGTCGATAGGAACAACGGGATATCGTGCAGAGTTAGAGTATCGCATCGTGAGGTGCATTTTGTAGTCAACACCATGCTAAACAACTCAATGCTAGACATCTTGCTCTTACAATCAGCAGGCTAAATGAGATCTTCACGTGGTGCTCAAAGCTCAAGCTGACCATGGTTCCCGTTTTACCTCTCACTGCAACGGGACAGCCTACTACATCGCTTTTATCCTCTCTAGGAAGACGTTTGTCTGTCGCCTCGCGCGCCTCGTTGCTACATGGCCGCCGCGCGGGGAGGAGCACATCAAGGGAGGGAACCACGCCGCGACAATTGCTGCAAGAGGGGAGCAAGCAGGGGCACCGCATCATGGGAGTAGATGCAACGAAAGTCGGAAGAATTGGTGACGAAATAGACGGCGCCACTCGTAGCGAGAACAGCAACGACAAATTACCTCCGTCAAGCTCTCCCTCTCAAGCTGCATGGCGTGAGCAACTGCGCAAGACCCTACGCGGCAAGCTTATGTTGGTAACCAATGCCTGGACGGCCACTTTGATACTCACAATCCTCCTTGCCGTGGTTTTCCGCGCATTACAGCCGACAGAAGAGCCTGGGCTGGGCGTCACTCACTATGCTTGGCGTGGAGATCCTTCGGATCCGAATCGGCTGAGCTTGGAAGAACTGGATTTGGATGTTCGCGGGATAGGTCGTTTCAAGATGGAATTTGGTCCCAGCAAAGTGCAGCTTTACCCCATGGAGGCTGATGAAGAGGTGAGGGTGGGGCATCGGGATGAGGCTGCTCTTGCTGATTTTTTGCTCGCAGAGATATCTATGCCGAGCTGGAACGTGACCTTAGGGCATGATTTTACAATCGTTTCTGCTGTAAAAGCCAGTACATTTTTCTCTGCAAGGCGTTCGCCGTTGACGAGCAAAAGAGAGCAGGTAATCTTAAGTGGAAACTTTCATGGCTACGTAACTTTGTTCGCGTCGTTGCCCTCACGCATCTTTTTGAAGTGCTACCTTCAAACCGATTTGGCCAGTGTGGAGGGTTCTCGATGTGAATCCCAATATTTGCCGGACATGAGACGTGGCGGGAGGTAGAGAGAGAAAATGATGTGAAGAGGAAGAGATAGGTTTGGAAAAAGCATGTACAAAGTAATTACGATGGAGATTTTGGTGCTCTTGCCAGGAAGAATATATGCTTTTTGTACACTGCTGCCTCTCAGGACTATTTTCTCTAAGTTTTAAGCCCCAACCGTTCTAGGAGGCTTTCAATCAAGGCTATTTTCATTTCTTGAACGTCTTGATCGAAACGATGAAGTCGACAGACAAAGTATCGGATATCGTCAATCAGAGGAATAGAGTCTCTCTCTTCCCGCGCTTTGACCGTGGCAGCACTCTCCTCAACGAGGAGTCGAAACTTATCAGCTTCTACGACTTTCTCGAGGTTTATGGCCATACGCTCGACCACAAAATTTTCCAGCCGTGGTAGGTCGTACAAACGGGCAACCTCCAAGAGCGAGAAAATGTCGATCTTGTCGACGTGCTCCATGAGGGCAGAGACGCAGTAATTTCTAAGACCGGGGAGCATAAACAGGGTGGCAGCATCTAACACGTCAAAAACCAGGGGGACCTCCAGCGGGCTGAGGGGTTCGTCGCAATACATGAATTCAATCACCCGCCGCAAGGCCTCCCCCGACAGAGACAAGTGGATAGAAGGGAGCGCCTGGGGCTCACTCGCATCACAGCAAGCGTTTGCCCCTTTCTCCTCGACCTGATCTTGGTTTGAAGGTTTCTTCTTCTCCAAATCCTTTTTTTCGCCCATGACACGCTTGGATCCCTTGTAATTTATCTCCGAGCTGAATATGCGCGTCTCCGCAGATACTTCCATCGTCGGAAGAATATGCGGTACAATGAGTCTGCCTGCTTGCTGCCCCTCCTTGAAACCCGATCTGAGCATGGTGCGGAAGTAAGGGCTCCGCGCCGCGAGGATAACTCGGTGCAAAGCAAAGCTCTTTCCGTCCCCCGTGAAAAGGACTACATCGGCGTCTTCGGGAAAGCGAGTGACGACTTCCTCGGCTAGCAATTTGAAGTGTTCTATCAGTGTCTCCTTTTTAGGCTCAACAATTAACATTTCTTGTCGTCGCTGCCGAGACACGTAAAATGCGCTGTGTTTAGAGGAAGAATGGTATTTCAAACTTTTCAGTTCCCTGTGGCATTGTATCCCCCTTTCTCTAGCCATAGCAATCTTGTCCGATGCTCGTTGCAGCTCTAGTCCCAGTCCAGGCAAATGCAGGATCCGAGAGATGCGTATGCCGTCGTCGAGAAGATAGAGAGGCATCTCTAACCGTGAGCAGTAAAGGTACTGTAATATGCATGCGAACGCCTTGTGCGAGTGTAAAAGAGGAATGGATAAAGACGATGCGGTGCCCCATGCGACCCCGAGGCCCCCACGCCGACCGCATCGTGTTTCCACGCGCCGCTTATTGAACTCTTGGATGAGAAATGCTGAGCGGGCGCGCAAAATAACTTGATGGCAAAAGAGACCTGACTTCTCCTGAATACCGCCCGCGCTGCCTACACCTTCGCTGGCTTTCCACTTTGGGTCAAAGGCCGTGGCACGACACACAAAAGCTACGTCAGGCCACCACACCTCCTTGTTTTCGTACATAAAGCGTAAACTTTCTAGAAAAGGTTCGCGATAAGCGCGCGTCATCTTACTACATCGAAGCAAATGACGCAGAGGGTCATTGAGCGCCGCAAAAAAGCATCGTTCTCCCATAAACGTTCCTTCGTCTGCGACCGCGCCCATGAGCAGCAAGTATTTGACGCAGTCTACGTGGCCGCAAAGCGCTGCATAGTATAAAGGTGAGGCATCCACCTCGTTTACCACATTAACATTGTGACCCTTGGTTTCAATCAAGAAAGTCAGCAATTGTAGGTTGCCCTCCCTCGCAGCTCGCCATACATCGAGGTGAGGCGGAAATGCCATGGTAATATTCGAAGTAGCGGGATTGCCGGCCATTTCTGGTGATACACAGATACAGATTCCAATAAGTGACGCGGCGGATTGTCTGAAAAGGAATATTATTATCCAAGTTGCGCTGCTTCATTCAGGAGCTCATTAGTGAGGGAGTAGGAACACGGAAAGCCATGCCTTCGCATCGAAGGTAAATTTATTTAGTGAGGCGTATGGGCCTCTGGCCTCCCCTACGACAAAAAAACAAAAGTTAGCGCCAAGAAGACCACTATGCTTGGGGCGGAATTGTGCCGATAGTTTTGGCCTGTTAGCCGTAACTGCGACATTCTAAGTGGCGTATTTGGAAAATAAGATACTCGTTAGATTTGGTTTCGAGACCGCGCCTCAGGGGAACGAGGCGATCCGCTTATCCTAGCTTAATGATAAAGCGTAACTTTAGGTAGAAGAATCGCCTCTCTTGTCTGGTAAGTGACGCACGGGAAAGGACAATCCATGTCGTCCCGAGCCCGGATCGTGAAAGACCGCTCAACGCCCTACTATTAGGGGCCTTCAAGCTCGTGAATTGGGCCGAAGATGCCTGGCTTGCTACCTTACCAAGATCAGGGTGACTTGTAGCAAGAATTATGGCCGCATTTGATATAAAAATCAAATAGGAAGCATGTTGTCATAGAGATGGGCAAAGCACGTTGATAACAGCCAGACGGAGATTGGAGTACTAGGTAAACATTCTCTTCGCGTCCACTAGGGACGGAAAATTTTGCGCTTATGAAGCGTTAGGGATGTGCGACGTCAAAAGTCTTCTTGTTACTGATTATAACATGCTTGAATCGCGGCACCAGCCGACGTGCAAATCGCACACTCTCACAGGGAAGGCAACAGCGGCCTGGGTCGCGAGGGCGACCTAAGGGCAGCCCGACGCTGTACCCTCAAAAGCCGTCCTTCTCCCTCATTCATGCTCCCCCCCGACCCGGGTTTATGAGTTTATGAGCAAGCACACATCCACTACATCCCTTGCTTACCAGAGCGTGCAAACCGACTCCCACATCTGCCCTACAGAGCTTCGCTAACAACTACAAGTGTACGAGTGACGGCGGTCGGCGAGTACATTCAGCCCACCTTCCTACTTTGTCATTCGCTCATTTCTACCAAGAGACTATGGAAGGCATCTCAAATCAGCCTATCGTAATAGATAACGGAACAGGTACTTTGAAAGCTGGTTTTGCAGGCGGTGACCGGCCTCGAGTTGTGTTTTCATCCGCCGTAGGGCGGCCCAAACATGTACGAATTATGCCTGGCGGCGCCCTAGAGGGCGTGGACCTATGTGTTGGCAAAAAGCTGCAAGAACACAGAGGTGCATTTAGATGGAGTTATCCCATGGAGCATGGAGTCGTGGTGGACTGGCAAGAAATGGAGCAGGTCTGGGGTCATCTCTACTCGCGGGATAACTTAAATGTACCATCAGAAGATCATCCGGTATGCCCTCTTGAGGGAGGAATGGGACCTGAAAATGTCATTTGTCTGATCCGTGATCTACAAATTCACCAGGTTTTATTGACCGAGGCTCCTTTGAACCCGCTCGTGAATCGCGAAAAGGCATCCGAGGTGCTTTTCGAATCCTTTAATGTACCTGCCATCTTCCTCGCACCCCAGGTAGGGTGGCAAAAGGGAGGCGGATAGGTTCAGGAGGATTGCAGGTACCTCTTCAAATCACAAAATATCCCTCCAATGACGGCACCAGACTTCTCTCTGGGCTATGTGGCTTTCTTTTCAGGTTGCATTCTCTCAGCTTCACTCCTTTCTCTCTCCTTCTCAACAGGCTATCTTAAGTCTTTACGCTTCCGGGCGGACGACAGGGGTAGTGCTGGATTCGGGGGATGGCGTCAGCCACGTGGTTCCCGTATATGAAGGCTTTGCCTTGCCGCATGCCATTTCTCGCACTGACGTGGCGGGCCGCGACGTTACGGATCACTTACAGGTGAGTTTTGTCTCACCAGGGAAGGTCGAATAACGGAATGACTTAGAATTATTGCTGTCTTCTTCGCTGAATGTACAGTTACTTCTTCGGCGGTCGGGCTACAAGCTGCATACAAGTGCAGAGAAAGACATAGTGCGCCAAATTAAAGAGGAAAAATGCTACCTCTCTTTTGACCCGCGAAAAGAGGAGGAAGCGCCGCCGCAACCCGACACTTTTCGCCTTCCAGATGGTACCCACATTTTGATGGGATCAGAGCGTTTTCGCGCTCCGGAAATTTTGTTTCAACCGGAGCTAATCGGCAGCGAAGAAAAAGGTGAGTTGGTCCTCAGGAGAGTAAGAGGGAGAATTCAAGGGTACTTGTGCCATGGGGATGGGAACATTGAAGGACACGGTGCGTGACTGGTTATAGGTAATGTCAACAGTGGTAGAAGCTTCATGCATTCTAGTTTCCCGTTCTCCTGTCGATGCTCATTTGTTTTACACATACGACTTTGACAGGTGTGCATGAATGTGTCATTCAAAGCATCATGAAAGCCGACCTGGATTTGCGCAAAGCCTTTTTTGGACAAATTGTATTAGCAGGAGGCTCTACAGTTTTCCCTGGTTACGGGGACCGTTTACTGAACGAGACTCGAAAACTGGCCCCTCGTGACGTGAAGATCCGTATATCAGCTCCGCCCGAGCGCAAGTATTCCACGTGGATAGGCGGGTGAGTTAAAAATGACAATGGGAGAACCGCGTTGCGCTTATTTGCTATGTATGACCTTATTTCGATCATCCGCGTAACGTCTGTATTGCTTCCGTCTCCTTGCCTGTTCAGGTCTATTCTTGCCTCACTCTCCACATTTAAATCGCTCTGGATTACTCAACGCGATTACCAAGAGCACGGCAATCAAATTGTTCATACAAGGACTCTGTGAGATCTTGCATGTTCCCTCAACCGGGCTGTGGTGTGGTGTAAATTGACGCTACTAAATGTAGGACGGGAAAAAATTAAAGTAAAAATCCCCAAAAGCTGGTTTATGGACGCGTAACAGTCATGTATCGCACGCTTCCTTCTTTTTCTTGTTTCTCTCTCTGAACTTCAGCATCTCTCGGTGCCATGTCACCTACAGATATTGAAGCGTCTCTGTGTGGTACCTTTCACCGACCCCTCCTGCATATATACGAAGGGTAAAATTAGAGACACGTACATATTCTGAGCCATCCTGTGCTGTACATAGCCACTGAAATCATACTGCAATTGTTTTTCGTACAAGTCTTTCATGTCTTTGACCTTATCGCGGGCAAAATTATCTAGAGGACAGGCCAAATTATTGGATGGTCCTGTATCGTCTTTTGATATCACTGCGTCGATAGCTGTCTTGTTACCCAATGGAAACATCCCTACGCTCTTTTTAATAAGATTGTCCCGACGCCAAAGTTATATACATATGACATACATTTCGTCAATCAAGTAAGTGAACTTCACGCACTCTCCACTTCATTTGTGGCTGCTACCACTACGGGTGGATGGGGCGCTTTCTTGAGCCTTATGTTTGGCCTGCTCGTAGGCCTCTTCAGCCGAGTGTCCCGTTTCGAGCCCACTTTCTTTCCCCGAGTGCACAGCATTTTGCCCTGCCTCCTGCATCCGGTGAGTGGCCTGCTGGGTCCCTGCTGCAGTGCGCTCGGAAGCACGGGAGACACCCTCACGGATGGATTGCCCCGCGTCGCTTATCTTTTCCTTAGCGCCTTCCATAGCCTCGTTACTATATCGTTGTCACGTAACCAGATAAGATTCATCTTTTCAAAAAAATTCTTGTCGCCGATAAGGCGCATCAAACGAACGCCCTTGACCCCGATTTACCCGCCCACGACCTACATGCGTTCTCCGACACCCGACATTTTCGCTGCAAATTACAAGTTTTGGCTTTTTATGAAAAACTTCTGTAAAAAAGACCATATGAATACGAACTTGAATGATACGTTTGACAGAGAATATGCATTATGTGATCGAAGAACAGCTTTGTGGCCAATGACTCGTGTAACCCCACGCCGACGGCGGATAAAATTGGCCAGGAACCTACACAAAAAGATAGGACCAATTGAATGGTATATCCTCATCAGAACACAATACACTTGTACGTGACACGCATATTCGCTAGGAAAATGCTTCATGGGTGAAACGGCGAAAGACATGACCAAAAAAAATTCCTCAGAGATATTTCTACCTCTCCACTTTTTTTTGCCCTGAAGGAATTTGATTAGCGCAGACAAAGAAGAAGGGCACTGCAAAGTCAGGGGGGAAATTACAGAACGTAAGTATAATCATACCCGTCCCTACGAATTTATCACTCGTTATGATCGACATTTCAGGCGTTACCCTTATCTTGTTCGGGGAGCAAGTTTCGTTGGCTCTTTTTGATTGCTTTTCTTAGGTTGCAGTTGCACTTGCCTTGACGGGCCCTTTTCTCGGTTCCTGTTTGTTCATTTACTTCTCTTTTTTACGATTAAAGTCAAAAAAGCTGGTAATTCTTTTCGTTCTACCTGTTCGAGAAGACGCTTTAAGTGGTTCTAATATCCCGTCATATTGTGCGGGAGGTTATTCTCATCGTGCTCTATGCCTGAACATGTCACAGTTATTCGATCAAGCACGACGCGTCATGGCAGAGCTTAAAAATATGCTTCTATCAGATGTGCATCAAACTCGTTTGGCCGTCTTGAACATTGCCACAGCCATATTTGCGAGTTTGGTCGGAGGAGAAGCTGAGTCCGACGTTTCGCCCTCCAAAGAAGAGCCCCATCATGGTGATGATCGGCACTACTTTTATGCTCTTCAAACCGCCAAATCCACCCCGTCAGAAGGCTCTTCAATAACACTGCCGCAGGAGAAAGCAAGTTTTGGAGATCAATCTGCGGTATATGTCGCTGAGAGCACTGAAAAAGGGGTTGGAGCGGTTTTGCCGCCCAGGACTCAAACTATGTCTTCTGACTTGCCAATGCTGATTGTGTCTGACATGTTGGGCCAGAGACCCCAAAGTAATGAAGCTGGCAAGAGGGACTTTAGTATGGGGAGGACATCCAAAGAGGTGTTGGCGCGACGATTGGTGAACAGAAAAGAAGACGAGGTAAGTAAAAAAAATGTGAAAGAAAAGAGGGTAGGACACACTAAACCAGATGACATTATAACAACTCTGAAATATTCGATTACACGTCTAATTTGGCAACCACAGAGCCCTTTCAAGAAAATTTCAACTCAGGAAAATTACACTTTGGAGGGATCTTCCAGAATGGGATCTCGAAAACGGCGCATCAAAACTGGCTCTATCAGTGACTGTCCTCCTCAAATGGATTTTCACACAACGGCAATCAAATGCATTATAATGTAAAAGGGAGAGAAGTCAGAGCGAGCAAGGTCAAATTTTGGGTAACAGACATTGAACTTTGATGAAGAGTACTTTCAGTATACAAGCACATTAAAACAAGACACTGCTATGGGCTCTTGCATGCGATCTCGACATATCGCTATCTCACCGCCCACAACAACCTATACCCAGTCTTTTGCCGCCCAGGATCAGTGACCCAACCGGCTTTTGATGTCCCGTTGGACCGTTTTTCCCGGGAATGTAAGGCCCTTTCAAGTTTTCTCGTAATTTTAAATCCCGCTCTGTTCCCTTCCTTCGAGGGCCCTCTTCCTCCATTTTGTCAAAGCGGCATATCCCTCCTACCCATACCTCTTTGATCGCTGCCTCAAGGAGCGCATGACATGTGTCCTCTCCGCGAGGCCCCGTCACATCCCTATCTACCACCACCAAGTCTGCCTGATACCCCGGCGCTATCCGGCCGAGGTGTTTCTCCATATGACAGGCGTAGGCCCCGCCAATGGTATACAAGTGGAGAGCCTCGGTGAAAGTCAAACATTCACGGGGTAAAAAGGAACTTTCGTCGACACCGCTGGTGGTCGAGGTGGTGTCTTTTTTTTTCCGAGCCGTCAATTTGCTAGCATGAGACAACCTGTGCATGGCATCGTATATGCCGCTTAGCGGCTCGCACCCTTCCACAGGTGAGTCTGAGCCTCCAGCACAATACACTCCATTTTCCAACAAACTCTTCCAGCAATAAGATGTCTTTAGGACATGGGATGGCAAACGCTCCTGAATCCATTGACAGTCTGTCCCCACGAAGGAGGGCTGTATACTGGCAACCACACCCTGTTTGGCCATGCGATTTATAAGATCTTCTCCCAGAACCTGGCAATGCGTTATCACAGGTCGGGCACCAGGCTTAATCCGGGCCCGTTTTAACGCCTCGAGGACAGTGGACAAAGCCCGATCCCCTATTGCGTGCACCTCTAGCTGAAACCCTGCCTCGTGGGAATGGCAGATCTTTGCTGCAAGATCCTCCACATTGTGGATGAGAAGCCCCCTGTTTGTGCTACCTGGATAAGGAGAACGCAATGCGGCCGTTTCAGCGCCCAAAGAACCGTCCGAATAAAGCTTGATACGCCGACAGGTGAATAGAGGCGGCTTGCTATTGAGGGTGTGGAAATTGGGTTGCTTTCCTTCTTCTTCAAACTCTTCATAGTTGATCGTTAAAAAAACTCGCAATGGAAGCTCTCCCTTGGCCTCCAGATTTTGGTAGATATTCCAAGCTTTGATGTCATTCGTCTGAACCGCGGTTAGCCCTGCCCTGAGACAATTGTTCAGCGCATTTCGAATATAAACTTCGCGCAACTTTTCATTGTTTTCCGCAATATGGTTTGTGATGAGAAGGACAGCTGTTTCTCTAAAGATGCCTGTCGGAACTCCTGAGGCATCAAGGTCAACGCCAGAGAAGTGCTGCTAAGATGTGAACGAAGGGTAGTTTCAAGTGAAATTAAATGTAATGATTAAAAGTTACTTCATAAGACAAGCCTGAGATCGCATTAGTTGGTTGCATGATTTTTTTTTTACATAATTTCCATTTATTTAAATCCTGAAACAAATAATAGCCATGCGTTGTCCAGGCAAGAGGACAGGGAAACACACGGATTCTCTTGTCAGCATCTCAAGTATTACAAATGCTTACCTCATTCGTCGGTGTGAGCCGGATTCCAGCCCGTTGTAAGGCGGCTGTGTTAGCAACAACGATATGCCAGCATTCTCGGTATAATACGAGCGGTCGCTTGTCCTCTCGCATCGCCTCATCGAGGACTTGCCTGGTAGGGTAACAACCTCCCCAACCTGACTGATCCCATCCGACACCGATGATCCAGCTTTTCTTCGGGTTTTCCTTACCATAGTTTCGGACTGCAGTACTTAGATCATCAAGACTACGAGTTCCACGCAATTGCAAGTACTCGCAGGCCTCCCCCATGTATCCCACATGTATATGCGAGTCAATCAAGCCAGGAAGCAAGATGTTGCCCTCGTTGCATTTCATATCGATAACTCTCGTTGCCTGCGCTTGGGCCTGCTCGTAGGCCGATCTTTGATCATCTATACATAAGTTGTCTTCGCAGAACACTGTGTCGAAGACTCCCCGCACATCGTCGATCAGGCACCAGCCTTCCGCTAAGCGGCCCGAGAAGGGGAGCGTGTCGGGATCCCATTGCCAAAAGCAGGCATTTTTTAACAGCAGCATGGTTTTCACTGGAGGATAATGTACAGATGTAGACAAAAAAAAACAAGTGGAAGCGTTGACATTGTATAATAGCCTCAACATTCTTTGTTTCGGGGGGTAAAGACAAAGGGTACCCAGGGGGGGTCAGGAGGTTTGACAGCGACTTCACGTCACGTCCACGGTGGAGCGCGCGGGTCAAGATACCGGCCTGCTTATTAAATGGCAGTGAGACTCGTACTGATGGGATAGTGTGTGGGCCTAATAAAATTATTCAAGTCGTATTTCAATATTTGAATATATCATCTCATAGTTGGCAGACCTTGCATGGTTGTGGAGCGGTTTTGGCAGCGGCAGCAGGTTTTTTCGACTCCTTCAACAGCCGTGTCGGCCTACGACTATCACGATAAGGGTAGGTATCTGGGAGGATAAAACGTGTGTATGGTGGCTTCTTGCATCTTACAGATGTTTTATTCTACTAGAGAATAGGTGTATATTACCGTATTGAGGTTTTTCCCCTTTTGCTGGCTCGTTCTTATCGCCTGGTGGAACAACAGGGGATGGCACGAGCGCGGAGTCTGTATGACATGGGCGTCTGGTCAATAACCACACGCGATGAATACGTCAGCTTTCTTCAGTCAAAGAAAAATCTCTCAAAGGCCTCCATTCATAGCTATTGTTGGCGGCTTGAAACGCTGTTTCGTGCCCTGATGACGGGCAAGCAAAAGCAAGGGAACTTAGATCGAGGCCAAATAAGACAATTAATCGAACATAATTTGGAGGAAGCAGAGCGCCTTGTGGCTCAAGACGACCGCCGTAGCCATTGGTGCTTGCTTAAGGAATTTTTAGAGCTGCCATCTGCTCCTTTATGCGCGGGCGAGAGAGGAAGAGATGAGCAGCTGTTGGACAGTGTACGGGGAGTGGGAGAGGACGAGGTACGCTTTCCTGTCCATACTCTTGAGAACGAGGCAAATAAGCACAAATCCATTTCACCGAATTCTTTTCGAAAGAGAAATGGAATGATGGCAGCATCAAAAGGGAAGCACGAAAATAAGGTTTGGGACATGGAGCTCAAGAAGGACTACAGGACTTGGCTGAGAGAGCGCGGCGTGAAAGAGAGGACTTGCGGGTCATACTGCACATTCGTGCATAACCTTCTGCGAGCATTAGCAGATGCACGGAAGCCAGTGCCATATAGGAGCCACCGGCAGCAAACCACCACGATACCTATCACATTACTGCCTACATTCCCACAATCACGCTTGTCACACGAAGAAGGAAAAGAAGAAAGAAAACGAGAACAACAGGAAGAGCCCTCTGTATTAGCCATGCAAGACCAGGAGCACCATCAACAGCAAATATCCTATCAGCAGCCTCGTGCTGGGCAGCGTGAATGTCTACATGAGGGGCTACAAAGCGGTAACGCCATTTTATTGCTTGCTTCTCATGAAGACTCGGCAATTGGGGATGCATATTGTTATCGCGGCGACAGAAGTGGACAGGAGGCTTCCGAAGACAATTTAAGAGTGGCAGAAGACAACGAAGTAGTCGCAATGGAGGGCGGTGAAGCGGGGATTGTTGCGCCCCGGCGGGAGGGATTAAACAGAGGGGAGCTGATCGAGCTACTGGATGAGCAACAAGAAGAGGCGCAACGCATTGTTCGTCAGTCTAAGAAAAACCGCTATCTACGGTCATTTCGAGAATTTTTGGGCATGAGTAACCATGACGATCACATCGTCAAAAATTCTAGGCAGTGGACAGATCGAGTAGGAGGAGCTTATAAAAAGTGGATCGGAGCTGGGGGTGCGAATTGTCCACATGCCCGCACTCGAGGTTACGTTGGTGCAGCTCGAAGTATTCTGCGGGTCATAAAACGGAAAGGATGGGTCCAAGAGGCGTTCGGAGGGCCTCCGCTCACCAGCGCTGATATTTGCTTGGCCATTGAAGCCCATAAAGAGGAACTGCAACAGATTTGTGACAAGGCAGATGATGAATGCCTACAAGCATTTTGCCGTTATTTGCGGCGACCGGAAAATAAGGGAGATGGCGAAGAAGAGGAAGAGAAGGACTTCCATTCTTCTCCGGCAGTCTCATCGCTTGGGATAGGAGCCGAGGACGATGAGGCTGCTGAAGATATGGGAGATCATAAAATTGGTACTAATCCCCCTACTGCAGTCAAGGGACTCCATGAACTGACATCGACGAAGGCATGTATTCATCGTCCTCTGAAGTCAGACGCGGGCATCGGGCACATGAATCGTGTTGTTCAATCTTCAGAACACCCCGCAAGATGCGGGGCTGAAGAGGAGACTGTCGATAATCAGCAGCACGAATGGCCGATTTTTAATTCAGTGGGTCACAAAAGAAAGCGACCGGATACAACCAGGGAGCAAGGGATGGAACACCGTATCAGATCACTAACACTCGACCTAGAATGTAAGACACGAGAACGCAACGCGGCACTCGCGCGCATACATGCGCTAGAGCTAGAGATACAGCATTTGCGAGATCGCTTTTTGAGTACATCAACTCCGCCTGTCTCGGCTGTACAAGAAGGACCTACCGAATGTCAGCAACAACATACACGTGGTGTGGAGATGATTTTAAACCATCCCGGGGACACAGAACAGGAAAATATAGGCGCACCGGGAGCTGCAATCACACACAGTGTACCAGGCCATACTTGTGGAGAACGTGAGGGAGGCATTTGTGCAGATGATAGAGTGGTAGAAACGAACGCAAAGGATGAAGCTGTGTCCTTCAGGAACAAGATGGGACGAGAAGGTGAGAGAGCAGAGGGTGATCCCGGCTTTTTGTTGCTTGAAGCTGATGCACATTCTAATTGGCAACGTCGAGACCAGTATGATCAGCTTCAGCGCCGACAGTCAGTTGCGCTACCACGCGCTGGGGTTGACTTGACCGATGGAAAACCCCAGGAAGAGGACAAGAGGCAGCGCTGCGTCTTCCGACACCTCGTTCAGCACATCGAAGTACATGATCAACGGAACGCTTGCGACCATCAGGACATGCACCTAGATGATGGAGAGGATCAGGACCATCATTTACGCATCGTGGGAGAACGAGAAACGGAAAATCTTCAGCATCTTCATGACGCTTCATTTGCATGCTCCCTCGGCCTTCGTGAGATGGGAGAAGGGAAAGGAGATGGGGTGGAGAGCCGGGACTGTGTGGGTCATAATTCTCGCATGCACACCATTGCCACGCTGGGTCTTGCATCCGACATTACGGAAAGGGCAGGTGTGGAAGAAAATCACACCATTCGTCAGGGATGGTAGAATGCCCATGAAATCTAGAGCAGTCGTACACAGATATGACACGCGATAAGTTTGAAGGATCATCGCGAATCAAAGTAGGCCCACGCACATTGTTCTGTCGAAAATTAGAGAATATTTTTCCGACGTTGTGCGCTAAGTACGATAAAGAATCAAGAGTCAAAGCATAAGTGTTACAACGCATCCTTTGTCTTCGAAATTTATTCTTAGCCTGTAAGACATTGCTTGAGCTAAACAGTTTCAAGGACGTATCCCAAGAGTCAAACTCTTTATCTTCAAGTTATTATTCGAGCAATGCAGTACAGGACAAATGAGAAAGAGGTCGCGCACCTATATGCTGACAACTTCAGGTTGAGAAAGCAGGAGGGATGGAATTAGGCCACCATTCGATCGCGATGCCCGAGCAATGCCGTGGGGTGAAGACCAACGAGGAACGTGACGAAAATAGAGCTGGCGTTCAGCCTCTGATAGCCGACCCACAAAAAACGAGGGGCCCATTTGTCGGCAAAGCTCAGCTATGCATACCATAGCCGCATGCCGTGTCAAGGGACTGGCCGCGGGCGAGGCGAGGGCACTGAAAAGCGCGGGTGTGAAGAGATCTAAGTACCGCCTCAAGGTCGGCTTGCCCAAGCGCTCTGTCACTCGAGGTAGCATTCGCCAGAGGCTCTGACGCAAACGATCGGCGCTGTAGAAATGACGCAGACCGCCTAACTCCGCTAGGACAGGCAAATATCTGTCTGCAAATGTGCTTCCGTATACGGCGTCAATCTGTGGTAGGAGATCTTTTGAGCATAGTTCAACAAAGATGTACAAAGCGCCTTCAGACACTTCCCAGGGCTGAGCTGCGTAACGATACGCAGACATATCTACGTCGGTCTGCAAATTGACCCCCGACGGAGTTGCACGAGGATGTAAGAGGCCTCCACAACAACCGAATACAGGCCCGCCCGTGTGAGCCTGGGCATCATTGAAGCGTCGCAGCTGCTCTTCTTCGGTCTCCACAGGTTGACGGCGAGCGGCATCCAGTGTGGCTTCAAGACGGGTGATAAGGCATTGCTGCATTTTTGTTTTTTCCCCATATCGAGTCATGGCGGCTAGTGCCCATGCAGACTCTTCGCGAATGGACCACGATTCATCTTCTAATCCAACAAAACAGACGTTAACAGCATCTTCTCGTCGTGACATGACAATCACGGGAAATTTTTGTGAAAGTTGAGCAAAGGCGACGTATCCTGCCGAGCGAAGCTCCCAGTGCGAAGCCCGTAAACAGGGCAGGATCCCCCGCAATATTTGATTGGCGAAAGGTGAAGTTACCTTTTCATCGATCTTTTCCATTAGCTCCTTCAGGGCATAACACGCGGCGACCTGTGTGAAATGGCTGCGTCCATGCTGAAGTGCCCGACAATGGCAATCAACCATTTCCTTCACATATCGCGCGACAGCCTCCCGCCCGCTTCCAGCGCTGCCTGCGTCATCCTTCCCTTTGTTTGCGGCTGCAAACAATTGAGTCCAGGTCTCCTGAGCTTGTACCTGAACACCCTCAGGTGTATAGTAGCGGCACTGACAAAGTGGAGGAAGGAGCTCGGCGAAAAGATCTTCGGCATCCACACCAACATGGTTTGTAGCCGTTAACAGAAGACTACGAGTCGCAATGACAGCCGCATACACTACTTGCGGCCAGGCATCTGCCAAGCCACCTGCTACGACAGCAGCCAGCCTATTAAAATCTATGACTTTCCCACAAGAAGCGCTGTCGCTGATACATACACAACGATCGACCACCACCCGAGCCATGTCCATAGCCGCCTCTCTGACATAACGATTTGAGTGCTCAGCTGCTGTAAAAACCGTCTTGTTGAGCCATTCCGGAGTGAGCAAACTACGCCGAATCAGTTCAGGCCCACAAGCTTCAACCACCTCACGCAAAGCCATAAGAGAGGTTTCCAGTGAACGCCAGCCGCTTACATCGTCCATAACAATGTTTTTTGTTACACCCAGCTTTGCCCGCCGCGTCTCGGTAATACGCCGCGTGATATTCGCATCCACACTGGCCCACAATTGCCCAGCAAAGCGCGTATAGGCGTCCGTCCCCACGGATGGGAGGGTGCAGAGCAAACCGAGCGTCTTGGCGACCAGGCGCCTCACCCTGGGCTCATCATGCTCCAAATGAAGTGCGATCACCGTCTCAACTGCATTGCGGAGCACTGGCGAGACGGCAGGGGCAGGAGCCGTGTGTGCTATGGCGTCGTTGAAGACCAGTAATGCCACGCACAAGCATTCCCACCGTGCCTCCTGTCCCAAAGTCATTAAGATCCGCAGAGGTTCGTCGACGTCCGTCAAAACAAAATTTGGTTTCGCTATAAGTTTGGATGATAACAGTTGAGCGACGGGCAGCAGGGTCGACAGCTCTGAACCCGTGGTTTCTTGTCGAAGCCGCTTTACCAGGCAGCTTGCGGCTTTCAAGGACGACGAAAAGTCCATCTTTTCCTATCTTTTGTCGGGGGGGGGAGGAATTCTGGAAAGAGATAATTCAAAGGTCAACTCCATTTTTTAACTTCCTTGAGCATGTGACTTTTTCCGACTCAGAGCTTTTGCTTGGGCACTGAAAAGACGCGTAAAGTACCGAAGACCTGCGTGGTTCCGCATCACTTATCAGATCATGACAGCAACGGCATCATCGCGACATTAATCGTTAATAAGCGCACCGGTGAGGAAAAACAAATGAACCGACAAGTCGACGCGACAGTCATGCGACGTCCTGCTGAGCTCGGCTAGCAAAGAGCCGAGGCAGGCTAGGACATGGCGTGTAAGGCGCTTACGAACATGAGCGACGCGGCGGGGCGCTAGAGGATGAGGATCAGGGGCGAGGGCGGGGCGTGGGCGAGGAGGAAGGGATCGTCCGTGGACTGCCCGAGCTCGCCCACCTGGTTGGCGCTCTAAGATACGCTGGTCTCGCAGGTGTGGATTATCGGGTCAATCCAGACTGAACGAAGGTCGTCGCACCGACAACATGGTCTGGAGATTTAGAAGCTATCGCATCGGATGCACCGGACTCTTGTGGAGAAGACAGGCTTACCCATCCCTCTATCGTTCCTGTGCGTCACTGTGTATTGTCTGTGAGTGGTGTCAGAAATCTGCTGGGCCTCGGCCGGTTCGACCTCATGATATTTGAGCCTTGCACACCAGGTGCATAGCGGGGTGTTTTTTAATTGCTTATTGACAGTGATTTCAGTGTGGCCCCAATTTTGTGCGGGCAGGAGGCGGTCGACGAATGGTGCACGAGTGATGGATGAGCAAGAGTTATGACGAAAGCTCACTTGGGAAACTACAAGAGGCACATCATGTCGATCGATGTTTTGCATATTTCACTTTCTTAAGTTGCTAAAATGCCTCTTGATTATTCCCGGGACGGGCGAATTAATACAGCTTGGCAACGCGCAAGTATGAAGACTGCTTTTGTTCTCGCTACTTTCTTCTGTGGCGTCCACGGATTTTTGGTGCCTGGCATCCCTTCTGCCTCAGTGGCGCGCACCAACAGCGGGCGAATCGTCACCAAGATGGCTGAAGCGGTGGGTGAAGAGCCCTTTGTTCCTGATATGGACCGGCGCAAGCTTATGAACACGATCCTGTTGGGCTCTGTGGGCCTGAATGTGGCGGGTCTGGCGGTGCCCTACATTGCCTTCTTTGTGCCCCGCACAGGTGGTGGGGCCGGTGGGGGGCTGGCAGCAAAAGATGCACTTGGAGATGATGTAACCGTGCAAGGCTGGTTGTCGACACATCAAGCGGGTGACCGAAGCTTGGTGCAGGGCCTGAAAGGCGATGCCACCTATCTAATTGTGAAGGAGGACAAGACCATTGAGAATTACGGTCTTAACGCTGTCTGTACGCATCTAGGTTGTGTTGTACCCTGGAACAAAGCTGAAAGCAAATTTATTTGCCCGTGCCACGGCTCCCAGTATGACAAGACAGGGAAGGTCGTGCGTGGCCCTGCACCGCTTTCTCTCGCCTTGGCGCATGTTAAGGAAAGTGATGGGAAAGTCCTCCTCACTCCTTGGACAGAAACTGATTTTCGAACGGACACAGCCCCTTGGTACGTGAAGTGGGAAAATTGATCTAAATCCAGGTGCATCGCCTTTCGTGTTTCACGACTTACATCCCTTCCATGCCATTTCTCCTACAATCAGGTGGAAGTAGGCTGAACACATGGTATCTTACGGAAGTGTGTTAATTGGTCACGGGGGAAGCAAGGAAGATAGAGCCCGCGCGTTCATCGACGGAAGGAAACTATGAAGGAAACCATGTTTAACCCTGGAATGCTCTAGATGAGAGTTGTGGGCTGACGCCAGGCAGGATCGGGTCCATTGTGTACAAAGCGCACCCATGAGTGCTTGTCTGTGATGGAGCGTCTGGTCATCTGGAGTCGGCTGCTTTGAAGGTCTTACTGTTCCTCTTAAACATGGCTTGTGAAGAAGGCAGTGACAATGCGTCTTGAAAGGGCAAGAGACAAAGCTATATCAGTCACATCTTTTTGGTTTTCTCGCTGTCGCTGTGATATAAAAACAAAATGCTATCAAACAACATCTAGTTGAGACAACGAGGCCACACTGCCTAACAAATCGGTGATTCTCGTGGTATGGTGATGGTCGTTGACGGCTAGTGAGGATCCGAAAAGCTCTACAAGGCCCGTCCAGCGACAACGCTATCTCCGCCCCTTGCACAAGCGAGCGCTAGAACGACACACGTCGTCGACTCGCCGATCTCATCCACCTGGCAGTCCGTCCAAATCACGCATTGCTAAGATTGTAATCGAGACCTTCGGTGACTCTTAGAATACAAAAATATCAGGAGCTTGATATGGGGCAAAACGCTTACGAGAAGATCCAGATGGCCTTGTCATGGCCAAATACATCTCCATAAGGGTAGATCGCTCGCCTACTTTCGAGATGCATGCAAGTTGAAAAAATCATTCGAGTTTCAGCACGAAAAAAAGTGCGTTTCGTAAATACAAAGGTTTCCCGAAACATATACCTATCGAATGAATTTATCTTGTTTTGATCACCTGCATTACATCGATTTTATACTTTAGCGTACCCTAGCATCCTTCTTGGATAATGCTTGAATAGACATCTTCGTCAGGGTTTTTTTCTCCTCCCCCTTACCTGATGCATTCTTTCTAATATACTCTTCGTCGTCAATATTCTGAAACTCCATCTCCTTCTGCCCATTTCTTTCGAAAAGAATATCTCATCTTTCTTGTGTCATTCTTCAACGTTCGATTTTTCATATCTCTTCGACGTCGCCACCCTTCCATCCCTCGATATAATGAGTACTTTCTGAGTCTCTATCCAAATTTGCGAGATCTCTGAAATCTTAAACATTCCTTACACTGCTGAGCTGTCAACTTCTGATACCGTAACAATAAAACGAGATCCACGGCAATAATGAGAAAGGCCACAAACGTCATGGCAACTGGCAAAAAGCCCCCCAGTTGATCAACAGGGAGTAAAGTAATGCCTATGGCTGTAGGGACAATGCTCATAAACGATCAAAGCAGGTGGTAATATAAAGTGCAAGTTGTCTACCCTGTATAGAATCTTGCAAGACGAGTCCTGAAAATAGATCGAATAAATTATTGCTCTCTTATCAGATAAGGGGCATGGCTAATACGAGAATGCGAAAGAGACTCGAACGCAAGTCAAGGATTCAAATAAAAGAGCATACAGCATGGGATGCTGCATCGTAGAATATTCCAGCTTTGACACGCGCGTGCTGACCTTAAAACGCTGGCTACACAGTTGCAACAGAGTTTTGGAGTGAACAGGTGTAGATACATGTTTTGAACAAGGCAAGGACAGGAGCATGCTGAAAAGGAGAAATCAGACGAGGATGTAAGCAAGTTCTCTTTTCTCTGATCTTTTCAGACACTCGGTCGAAATATCCACGCACTGAAGAGTGT
Organism: Microchloropsis gaditana; assembly: GCF_000240725.1. Lineage (NCBI taxonomy): Eukaryota > Eustigmatophyceae > Eustigmatales > Monodopsidaceae > Microchloropsis > Microchloropsis gaditana. Next base: position 106,220 of record NW_005803946.1, read on the forward strand.
TCGATCGTAGACGAAAGTGATGCACATGAGGGTGTATAAAGTAATATTCAAGCTATCGACTCACTGAAGGTACCTAAGATGGAGATGAAGCCTCTGAAAGGGTCAACCCCGTGAATAAACACAAAGTAAATATTATGTTAACCGAAAAGGATTTCACTCAACGCAGGGTACTGAAAAAAATGCATGTGACTAGCTGCTCTTCCTTGTCCTGGAAATAATGAGCCCCACATTCACGACAAATTTTGCATGGTTTTCCCTTCGTTGCTGGAGTTACTTGATAACTGCCTAATTTTTTTAATCAATCATGACAACTCCAAGAACATCGCAAGGTTCACATGTCTATCAATCTTGAGTGTTCTCTGCATATCAGACTGACTTATCAAAGGATGGGGTCAAAATGATCTCTTCGGCTTTTTCTAAATTACTTTACGTCCTACAAGCAATACTCGAGAGAATCAAATAAAACTGTTCCACACCAAGGAATGACTTAATTGCTCGGTGCAAAATTCTTCTCAAAAAAGCTGGGATGAGAAATGATATCACCCCTGGACACAGAGATGAGATTTTTGAACTCTGTGCAAGAGCAATGTTGAGTCAAACTCTCCGTCTTTTTTGTTATACTTTAAAGATAATAATTTTCTTTGAGCAAATCATGATAAGTTGCGGGAAAAAAAAAATCTCATAATTCTCTCAAAGATTCGTTCAAGTTTCTCATAGCATGGTGAAGGCTTTCTTTTTAGACTTTTCGAACGAGTACAAGGGAATCCTTGACAGTCCCAGGCGTTAAGAAAACGTAAGCTTGTATTTTTGCCGATTGTAGGCCGAGAAATGCATTGTAGACACCTACTTTGTATAAGCGCAAGCATATTATAATCAATTCGGTCTCAACAATTCAATAAAGCACACATAGCTGCTTTTCAAATATTAATACTTCTAAGGAGGGAACACGAAAGCGTTTAAGATTATTATATATTTGTTTGCTCAATTCATCGTTCATTATTGCATCATTAATTAGACGTGTCTCTTCACTTCATACTTCAATTTTTTGACAATTAACTCAGCATTTTTGTACACCCACTCGACGCGAGTCATATAATTTTCAAGACGTGTGGTGATACAACTTATATCATCCTCACCAGCAATTTTTCGCCCTACAAAGTACGCAATATTGCTCAATATTCTCAGATTTACGAGAGTTGGCACAGCTTCTATTTCTTCATCGGTGAGATTTGCGTGTATCATATAGCCTTCAATAAAGTCATCAAAATATTTTTTTGCCTTTGGTTCACCAGCATACTTACTCAAACATACGGCAAGCTCCATTGCGCGGTAATCTACGGCTGCGAATTCGAAATCGAGGAGCCCCGTTACTTTTCCATTTTCTACCAGCACACTGTAATATTCGTAGATTCTCGAGTCATTCGTTTACCCAAACAATACTCAAAGCGATTGCGATAATGCAGGGAAAAAGCCTGCAATATCATACTTTACTTCAAATGCATCCGTGTAGCCCTGAGAAGTTTAGGGTACTTACTTGTCATAATGAAGGTCAGCATGCAACAAACATTTCGGCAAATTTCGAGCTTCAAAGAGCTCTAGCTTCTTCTCCATGTCTTCAATGTATGCCACGGCCTTGATAGCGCTTTCACGAATAGGGTCAAAATCAGCGCCATTCATTTCACGGTAAAATAACTCTCGGGATACCGCGTGATGAACTTCATAGAAATGAGAGTATGGCGCTGTAGGGCATGCTAAGTGACTCACATCCACATTCTGGATGGCTTCTAATAGTTCACCGGAGGCACGTCCGATTTCTCGAACGCACGTCAGCTTGGGAAGGTTTCCAGGTATTGTTTCAAAAATACACGCATCAGCGCCATTCGACAAGACTGCATACGTCTTACTAGGATCTGCTCGCGTCGGAAGGGCTTTCGGCACCTGGAAGCTGAGTACTTGTTTATTTAATTGTTGCAGGATGGTATGCTCGTAGTGCACCCTTGCGTGATCGAAACCATTGTTATATATGCTGAGCATGGTAAGTAGGGTGGGAAAAGAGATATTGAAGACAAGTACGTGTAAAAAATACAGAGGTAGTAAAGGTGTGGTTGAGGGTCAGATCTCCGCCTATCAGAACGAGCCCTTAGCAGAACATAGGAAGAAGGAACATGCGAACGCACCGCATGACGTAGTGCCGTCCATCTAAGAAGCGGACGTACATCCCGACCTGTGATTTTGTGTCTTTTGCGCATAAGCTTGTATATCAACGGAATGTGTTGTACCTCTAGTTGACCCACTCGATCTTACATTATTAACTCCGCCACTAGTTTGTTCGAACTGAACTCCCTCGATTCTGTCAAAAAACTTGCCCACGGCCTCAAACGCGAGCTGCATATCTGTCAAAGTTGATCCTATAAAACTGTTGCTTGGTGAAGAAGGGCATGTGGCAGCTGTAGCAGCGACTGTCGTACACGTAGAATAAGCGTTCCGAGTGATGATAAGTCGATTCTGCGGAAGCAAAAAACCACGAATCTCCAAGAAGCTGAACGTTGTTAAGTAGAAAATAGCATGCCCTTTCATCTGCTTTGTTGTTGTTCCACGTAGGTGACGACTTCTCGGTAAAAGTAATCGAAGTGGAGTCAGTGATAGTGTGCCTGGCAGGGTTCTTGTGGATAAAGTAGGATCCGAAGAGAAAGATGTAGGTTTGGAAAAATCTTTCATATCGGGTTATTTCCTGTCGAAAGCTAAAAAATGATGAAGTCTGGACGTCGTGCGTCCCGCTTGCCCTGTCGTCCTCGACGGCTCGCTCGCCTGAGTGGAGTAAGTATCGCCAACGACCCTACTGAAGGGACTGATAAAATGACAGCCCTTACGACGCTATCGCCATCAGAAGCGTGGGTTCATGTCTTGCAAGGAGAAAGGTGTCAATTTAAGCATTCCCTCTTGTTCAGGCCGCTCAAGATATACACCTCCTTTAATTTTTATTGCTCCCCATAGCATGCTAACCTGCTCCACCTCTTCAGATCTCGTTGACCTATTAGGAATAAGAAACCTTCACTCGGGTGACTTTTCGCCCAAAGTTTTATCTCGAAAGGAAGCTAGCGCCAGTATCATGGCTGATACCGCTGGTCCATCCGCGGGGAAGATGAGGAAGGTCGTTTTCAAACTTTTAGAAAACAACGATTACAATCCTGGTATAACATTGGGCCAAATTCGCAATAAACTTGAAAAGAAGCTCGGAGATAAGTACCCAGGCTTCGATTTTGCGTCTTTCGCATTCAAAATAAAATCACGAAGCGTCATCGAGGACGTTATTCATGCCTTCGAGGAGGTAGCGTACTCCGGTATTCATCTGGCTCCGACCAAAGGCAGTACATCCACCGCAGCCAACAGGATCGCAATCAAAGCCCAGAAAGTAGAAGAGAAGCGGTCATTCAAATCCAGCGACAACTCGGGAAATGTAAGCAAGAAGCAAAGAACAGAGGAACTCAGCCTAAAAGAAGGTAGAAATATCACAGGGAAGGATACGACTTCTGGGCGGCAGCAGCAAGATCCTCGAATCCAGCGTTTAGCAAAGCTTGCGGTGGCGATGGGCCTCATGCCTGCCATTTTTGAAGGCCTAGAGGATGTGGATGACGAAGAAAAAGTAAAAATGTTGCGCCACCGGTTGAAGACGAAGGGAGCAGTGTTCGATAATCTGCCATCTATCGAACAGATCAAAGCTGCACAGGCAAGCAATAGCCCGCAAAGAGTTTCGCAAAGCATAGACTCGAACCGTGATGAAGTTTTGGGGGACGGTGCTACCACCATTTCGAGTTAAGTAAATGTTCCAAGCACTTTGTGCTCATCTGCGCAAGATTCGAGTGATTCAAAGATGAAACAAAGAGAGCACTGAAAGCAGATTCCAGAGGGTGCTGAATGCTCCAGTGCAAGCACTATTAATGTCAGACCGAGGAGTTTGACAGGAAAGGTCGGGGTATGAGAAAGCTGTACTTCATTTGAAGAGAAAGTTCGAGACACTTAATTTGCCTACAGGCAAAGAAAAGGGCAATCATAAGGAAGTACGAAATTGTCTTTCTTCTTCTCTTCCTCTTTTGGTGCTTTTGATTGCATAATTTGTTGCAACGAGTAATTGTTCCGTACGGTTTGTGGTTGTTTCTCCCATCCAATCCGGGCATACATATGCAACAAAAAAAATGTCATAGACACGAAGCAAACCTTAATAGAATCACGCGTGGTATAACCTCAAGCCTGACGCTTTTCAACGGTTGACTCACGTCTACATTTGATCATCGAAAAGGTTTGAAAGATAAGGAAGTTGTTGATAGTATCACATCAGTCCCTAAATTGTTTGGCTGTCTCTTGCGAGGAGCTCTCTATTTTGATACCAACCAACCTGAAGCTGTCGGATACAGGCCATTTGTCATAGTGGTTGTAGGAAAGAATGGGAGAAGAAGCTGCTGCTGGTCTACTGCCCCCGTGATCAATTATACGATTTTCGTCAGTCTCGAATCCTCCTTTCAGCACCACGAACCCGATACCGCGTACCCGGCAAGCAAAGAATGAAAAGATCAAAGCTGCAGCGACAACTGTGATGTACGAAAATGCGGCTGAAGATGGAAACTGATCGGGACGAGGCCGCCAAAGAACCAAGAAGTACATGAGCAATTCGAACATCGACTCTAATGTGCGTTGGAAACCACCTACGACGCCGCGTGATTCCTCATCCACAAGATACTGGAAAAGTTGGGCACCAGCGACATCAAATGCGATAAGACCAAGTCGGGAAAGTCCAACGCTCCCCATGAAAAAAGCAGTTGCGATCGATACCACGTTGACTTCTTCGGCATGATTGTGACGATCTCTTCGCCATAGTGGTACGTACAAGGCGGCAACTGCGACAGTCAAACAAGCAACCTGCTGCCAGAGGCCCATTATGCCCACACATACGGTCCCAAAACGTGTAGCTGCCCATTTATAAAACAGCGTGCCCAAGACTCCCATGACAGCGCTTCCGCCCTGCGCCATAGCGACGTAATTTAGGTGAAGTCCCTGAGATAAAAGATAGGCTAACATAGTATTGTGGAATGTCAGAACAGTAAAATATAGCATCGCCATGGCCAGACCAGGCAGAAAAGTGCGCTGCCGGGCATATATTTGCGCGTGCAAGAAGCCATTGCGGAAAACTGCACTGAATCGCGATTCAATGAGGCCGAAAAAATGTGAAAACTTCTGAGTGATCCTTTTATAACTGGCGTGCGATTCAGTAATGCGTCCCTTCTCTGGCCCCTCTTCGGTTTTGTCCAAATAAACAGCATCGTCGCCGACCTGCGCATCATGATTGCTTCGTTGAACTCCCCTGTCTTTTATCGCCAGAGCCGGCACCTCTTGATATATTCGAAGCAGCGCCAGATATTGCATGTAAATCATTAGGAAATTTAGGATGCTCAATGTCCAGGCAACAGCACAGTTGCTACCCACACTTTGGATGACAGAGACGAGAAAAGGTGCAACGACGTTCGAAGATAAGTCGATGGCTTTCAGGTTTGTGGTGATGGACCGCAACCAGGCATCATCGTCCTCTGCAAGAACAACAACCCAGTCGCGCTCTAGTATAACATTGCTCAGCCCCTGAAAAAGCATGTTGAGGGCTCCGCCAACATGTATCAAGCCCACGCAGAGAGATAACGCCCACCCCGTTGCAATGTGACCCCAAAGCGCAATGATAAAGCAAATGCAACATCCCACGACGCAGGTATTTTGCATCGAGGTCACAAGCACAACGGCTCTTAGACGATTTGCTTCATCAATATATGAGCCAATCGATGGGGAGAAAAGTACGACCGTTAAATTTACCGTGATGCCATATGTGGCGATCAGGTGAAATGAATTCGAAGGTCCTATGACTGTGAGGAGCATGATCACAGAAAACTCCCACATACGTTGAAGGAGTGCAGAGCTAAGATGCCGCGATAGGATTAAATTGCGATACAATGTGCGTTTTTGGTCGTACATGGGCATTGTTGACGCAGAGGATGGCTTCAAAGAATCAGCAAGAGGAGAACTGACGTCCGCGGGATTGGCCTGGTCCCCATGAAAGAGTGCATCTTTGGGCACTTCTACCGCACCGTACTTGTATACAGTGGATGAGTTTTGTGCTACATCCTTATCGCGTGTCATCATATATTTTTATTAAGAGGTCCTCGCGACAGAAATGCCGTTTGTTACAATGGCTTGCCTTCCGCCTCACTCTTGTAGACTTTCAGAATTTCACTATGTTACGGACAGCATAGTAACTATCGACAGGATACGTATTATAAAATTAGTGCTACCATGTGAAAATCATTCGAAGCTGTTCCTCGAAAGGGCAATGATAATGATAGAATTGTGAAGATGGGTGGTATGACACTCGTTGCCAAGGCGTCTTGGCGAAAAGAGTGACGCCAGCGGGGTCGGACTCTAGAGGGGCAAGATCGGCAGCCGAGAAACCGAGTGTCTGGAAGAGAGGCATTCCCGAATGCGTACCATGCTGTTGACGTGTCATAGGTCCGGGGGAAAATCCGTACAGTTGGTTCTTGCACAGATTGAAACAACCTTGGCCTGATATGACTCACAAACATTCGTGTACTGTGGAAAGTGTGATTATATGTTCACCTGTTGCCGTCATGATGAGTTACCCACGGACTGATCTGTCTCTACCACATCAACCGCATTCAGGCGCTCCAAGCATTTTTCACAGCCCATTCAATCATGAGGGGGATCTTGCGCTTCACAATTACTATGGTCATGATAACCACGACGGTTGCCTTTTTTGTCCCCGTCCTCTTGACCACCCACAAACAAAGTCGGAGGGTGGGCGTCATGACAATGTTGGGCATGTTCGGCAAGAAGTCCGCTGGTGGGAACAAGAAAACTTTCACTGTTACGGTACAACAAAAATTTTACAAAAATGCAGAACTCGAGGTGGAAGCTGGCGCTCCTGTGAATTTACGCAAGGAGCTTATGAAGAACAAGATTGACATCTATCCTTTGCAGGGCAAGATTTATAATTGTGGTGGAGGAGGACAGTGTGGAACATGCGCCATCCAAATTATAAAGGGCGCCAAGAATTTGAAGTACGTGATATGTAGATGTATTGAACTTAATGGAACCTGTCCTGTTGTTTTCCCCACCATGTACAGCATCCTCTTTTGACGCTTTCCAAGCAGTCCCAGTTGAGACCTCTATTGCGCATCTCTTTCTCCCCCGATCCTCTCTCCTTGTCGAAAATGAAATAACTCTTTCGTATGTATCGGGAACTGGTGTAACCTGATGAGATTTCAAGCATTTTTGCGCAGGTTCCTCAAAATTCATAATTAATCGAGTGTTTATGCTGAGCGTCCAACCCCAATTTGATCTTCCCATCTCTCAACTACAGCCCTAAGTCCCCAGTCGAGGTCAAAGCTTTGGGTGGCAAGAAAGGGGATGACATTAGACTGGCATGCTGCACGCGAGCTTCTGGTGACGTGACCGTCAAGACCAAACCTTGATTGATTGCGGCAAGATAGGTTGACCTCAAGTTTGTTGTAGTCGGATTCTACAAAAATTGGAAGTTCATAGGGGTGCCAGAGAGACCATGCGCGGCAAGTGGTTCGACATGGGAGAAAAAGTGAGTGGAAGCCGCGTAAGAGGGGTGAAAAAACGTGTTAGGGCGTAGCGAGACATACCCGGGCAGGATACGGATCGAGTTACATCTCTGAATACATGTAGGAGCTCCCTCCCATTTTCATGCATCACGAGTAAACTACTGATAGCATCAGGTGGTAGCGGTTCTGAAAAGACACTTCATGACTTCCCAAAATATGATCAGCGCCTCCTTTGCGATAAAATTTGAGGAAAGACGATGATATATACATGCGCAGAATGATGAATGGACTGAGAGAATAGGGTGAGCGAAATAATTATTGTTCTCATGATAAGGTTTACTCAAATCTACAACAAGATGACTTCTTTCCGAGCTTCAATATTATCCTTGTCCTTTGGGCTAATGTGCTCAAATCATAGCTTTCTCTTTTACATTTTGCAGACAACTTTCAATTCTATTCCAGAAGCATGCTTTTCAATAAGGCATCGCTTTCATCTTTCTCGCCTCGACAGCGACAATTAAACAACTCCCGACGTATTTCTGGTGTAATTTGATGGTGCTGATGTGCCTTCATAACCTCTCGCAAACGCTCTTTATCCTCCCGTGTGATCTCCTCCTTATACCGCTGTGCAAAGAGCAGCAAAGACTGATGCCACAAGACAGGTAACACAGGGTCCGCGCCTTGGATCGGTGCGCCAGTGCTCGCCGTTAGGCTGTGACCCTCATACTCTGCGAACGAAACAAAGTACTCTACCAGCGAGTCAATCACTCGGTAGGGCAAGGTATACTTCTTGTTCAGCAGTGCCTTTAAAAAAATAGAGCAAGAGGCCGAGTAGTCCCTAGCGGTGGCTAGCTTGAGGAGTACAACCGCAGCGTGACTCACAGGGATAGAGACTTTACCAAGCACGCTTCCGACGATGGTGGCCTCGCGGACAGTGCAATCTCCAGACTGAATGAGCGGCAGCAAGATCCCTTTAAAAAAAGCGCCCGGCTTGTACATGGCCTTTTTTAGGGCTGTGCACCGAAAGATGCGTAGATGTCATAACAAAGAGGTGTTGGAGGCAAAATTGGCTATATTTAGGCTCAACAAAGTACCCAAAATTCTTTCCTACACCGTTTCCCGGCCTAAATAAGCATTCCCATCTAGCCCACTGCTTGCTGTCGAAAACTTACCCATGTAGTAATGGTAGTTTAGGTTTTTGTTGCTGAGAATATCATCGCGACACTTCTCCAGAAGAACCAGATTGAAAAAGCGTTGCGAAAGTTTCGCATTGAGATTTGAGGCGAATATACGGGTAGCCGCATACGTGGCGTGCGGTGTCCATTCGTCAGGCCGTGTCAGATACATCACTTCCTCCCAATTACTTAAAGCAGGCAAAATTTTGAAAGCCTTCGGCAGCTTCCCGGCCGTGTAAGTTTTTAGCAGCCGCCCAATTTCAGAATAAACCTCTTGTACCTTTGGTGAAATGGTTGTAACCAACGGTTCGTCCCCGTCGGCCGCCTGTCCCTGCAACCCAGATGCCGCCCCGTCTTCTGCTTTTGCATGAATCTTGTCCAAAATGATATCGGCCAATGTCCGACGTTCCCCTGCGCCAACATCCATGAAGGAGGATACAACTCGGTGCTCTATCTCCGATAAGCCCCCTCTATCGAGACTGTAGACCGCCCCGTCCCTGACCTCGACAGTTCCGTCTCCATCTTCTTCGTATTCCATGCTTCCTTCCTCATCCCATGAGAGTAAGTTACCGCCTACCTCTTTCATGTCCTCCTCATCGCTCTCCGATGAATCTTCTTGTTTTTGAACACTCGTCTTTCCCCGACTACTCTGTGCGACGGAGTGAACGTGCGCGCTGCCTTCGCCTGTGTGCACTTGGTCGTCTTGCGCCAACACAAAATTCCGCTCCTCTTCAGCTGCCTGTCGGGATGCCACTTTTAGAATCTTTTGCGATAATTTAGGATCGAGAAATGTCGATGATTTTTCTCCCGCCGCTCTGTCCGATGCCATTTTGTGATGTGAAAGCAACTCCTCCCCATCATCTCCTTGACCCTCTGCGCGTCGCCGTATCATTCGTTTTCTCTTACTTTCTAATATGCGCTTTTCCTTAGAAGCTTCATCGAGCTGCATGTAAATACAAATTAAATGTGAGGCATGATAGGGACGGGCCTGTGGACGCGTGACTTAGAAATTTTCTTTTGATGGAAGCTGGATACCATCTCACCTCCTCTGCCAGGGGCAGTTGTTGACGCTTTTTCCCCTTGCCCATCGCGATAGTCCTGCGTGATGCTCTTCAAAAAGGGTGGATATCAGATCGTCACGTGAATGCTCGCACTCAAGCGCTCCGAAAAAGACTCGCACGGGGTTACCCACACGTGTGGTGGGCCGCGGACTGGAGAAGGCCAGGCGGGGTCGTGTCGTGTGAGGTTGACGTTGGGTAGGAGGGGAACCTCTCACCAGTGCCAAGATTGTTCTTCACCTCACATTCCCCGTATGCACTGTGGGTCGAGTGTCCACAAAAGCCGTCATGAACTGGTAATAGGCATACCTCGGCCGGATGGCTGGCTGGCCGCCGTCCTGGTGCCCCCAGGATTCCTTGGCGTCGCCAGCGATGCTCGGATGGGAACTTATCGTGCCCGCCCCTTGCGCGTGCGACTGATGTTGACGGGTCATCTCACGATCCTAGTGTCGATCGTGCACACCCTCATTGCCATGTTATGCCCCGTTCCACTCTTATCGGCATCGTTTGTCGTATTCTCGTTGTTATCTTGTGAACAAGCGGTTCCTTTTACGTCACAGCCCTGCCAGGTGCATCTTAAGCAACCCCTCTGATCCAGGCCCATGTCTTCTCACTTCTCATCGGCTCCCACAGGCTCGTTTCCCGCGACAGACAACGATGCATACCTTTCCTCTCGTACGATTATTGGCAAATCTCTTGGAGAGTCTGAATTCGGAACTTTCTTTCGATTCTAGAGACCCCGAGGGAGACGAATACCTCAGTCGCTGGCATTCCTCGCCTTTCCAACACGCTGTCGAAATAGTTATCTCTGTCTTGTTATTCGGCCCTTTACTACTGTCTGCATGGAAGAACATGGAGAAGCAAGTGCGGGCCTTGAGAATAACATACACGCCTACCAAACTTCAAGTCCTATGGAGCTACGCCTTACTTATGACGTTCGTTCTTCAGGTTCCGCTTAAACTCGACGTCAAAAAGCTACCATCGCATCCTGCCTATTTTCTGCAACCCTGCCATGTCACGACGGTTTTATACTTCGTATGTACTGTTGTTCCATGTTATTCTTCGTTTATTTGTTTCCATGCTTTGAGTTTGCTCACATGGGGACCATCTCTGGCTTTCTGTTTCCCAAATTACCCCGCTACGCCATTGGAGGTACTCTTCTTCCACTTGCAGCACTTACTACTCGTGTCAGCTCCCATATTCGCCATAAGCAAGGTCCATCGGCCGCTTTACCGGAGTTGGAGCTGGAATTATTTTTCCTTTCTCCTGTTGTCAGCCTATCATTGGTGGCTGCTGCTGCCATGGGGAATTTACACCGGCATAAACGTCGCCACTATGACTTCTCCTCCTCCAGCCCTTGCCCCATTTAAACGATACTATCGCCTAGTGCAAGCTGGAGCATGTTTTATTCTGCACACGCTAAGTGTTGGTGTACACTTCACATTGAGTTGTCTCATGGAGAGTTTAAGTAAATGGAAACGCACATAAAATGAGAACATCGTTACCTACCCAAACAACCAGCACACGAGAAAGCTTTGCTGTTGAATTCTGCCGACATGCCAATTTGCATCAACTCATTTGTTTAATTTACGTGCTTCAAATGTGCTAAATTCGATACAAATTAAGTCGCACAGTCTTTTTGTGGTGGTACGTCGGGTACTTTTCCTCCCTCATTTATCTTAAGAGTGTGGTCCATCTGGTTCCACAGCAAATTCTCGAAAATGACGTCATCCAAGACAGCGGAGCCAGCCTTTGCATGTGGACTTACGACAAGCTTCTTTTGACTTCTACACAACGTCCCTCCCTCTTTTCCCAGCACTGATTCCTGTACAGGTCGAGAACGAATTATGTAGAAAAATTTAAACTAACACCACAGCAAGTCGATTTTTTCTTATCCAGCAGAGAATAGGATGAAAAATATTTTTGCCAGGTAAATTCCCACACATCATGCATATCCCGGGGAAAGACACAAATGGTGACATCGCTCACATCATACCTGCAACAAGAGCTCTGCGATCGCAAGCTCACCGAGCTTTCTCTTTTTGTCAAGGTCAATCTTCGAGAATTTACTGCCCGAGCTCTTTCCTAAAAAAAAAGAGCTGCCTTCTTGCTTACCGCATGACGAAGCGGAAGGCTTTGGAAAGCTGCTCATCTCCTTTTCCGGCTGAAGGGGACTGGTGAGCTTGCTTACGGCTTCTGACGTAGGCATACGTCGGCTTGGCCGCAAACCTGCCGCCCGTACTTCCGAGCGGATTGAATTAAGCTCATTCATGTTCTGTCGAACTTCATCAGTAAGCTGTTGAAATCATGTGCAACGCACTGTGGTTAAATGGCTGTGCTTATATGTCATCTCCCCTCTTTCATATGACCTGCCTTCGAAAGGTGCGTATTCTGCGTGGCATCAACGAATTGCTCCCGTGCTGTGTTCAACAAAGCCACTAGCTTTCCTGTCCCTCGTCCTACTATCCGCGCTAGCTGAGGGACCTCCTTTTTCCCTGGAAAAAGCGTAAAATGTGAAGAGTCAAAAGGACAAAGATGGGAGTAGAAACACACGAGGTCCTTACCAAGAAGAAAGGAAGCCGCTCCTATCAAAATCACGACCTCGAGACCAGTGACATCGAACATCGCCTGTTTGTATTTATCATAGTAATGGTACGCAACATGTACATATGATGTGTGAGTTTCGTCCTCTTCAAAGAAGAAGCTTTTAGCCGGCCTGCCAAGCTCCCGCCCGGCCCGCTGTCGCCTCTGCCAGAGCAGGTAGACTCGACTGTTGGCCATCAAATTACCCTCCTGATTTTGTGTCACTGTCATTTTTAACAGTTTTCGCGCGATATACTGTTGTGCAAAGCTGAATGGATATAGACATATTTTATCCAACGTACGTTCAAAGCACCGTGCACTGCGAGAACTTCAGTCATTTCCAATCTGCCTCCTAATCCTAGCTGTTGCGGGAACTTTAATTATACGCGTCCCAAGCTTCAGAGACGAATGGTGCTTGATAGATAGCTTGATCCTTTTCCAGCATTTTTTAATTCACATTCTTCATGTGCATCTTGCAGATTATGTAAAACGTAGTATTCGATTGTAAGATTATCTCTCTCGGGTGAACCTTGCGACTTGAAGGCAACTGCGACTCAGTATTTCCTAAACAACTCATACATCCTGCAGGAACAGATGTTTTCATGCGAAAATAAGATAGCATCAATTGTACTTCTATTAGCATGTTTTATCACTTGCGTGGCTTACATGCCTGTACCCCTTTTCCGAAGAAGTTTCTTCTCCTCTTCATACGGTTTCCCTTCACCTGCTCTGCATGGTATGGGCCTACGAGTAAAAGAGCGAGGAGCGCATGCCCTTCAATTTATAATGCGGCAGGGATCGTCTACTGTTTTAGATAATGATGCATCGGCTAAAGAAATCGTAGAGGAGGCGCGTGCACGGTTGAGGCCTGCATTTGACGACGTTGATAGCCGTACTCAACGTATCTTGAAGCGTGTGCTCAAGTCTTTCCGGAAGCAGCAGGTTGGGACACACATGTTCAATGGCATCGATGGGTATGGACATGGAGATGTCGGTCGGGACAGTTTGGAAGAGATTTACGCGCAGCTTTTTGGAGCGGAGGCCGCCCTCGTCCGTGTGCAGATCTTTAGCGGGACCCATGCCATTTCATGCGCTCTATTCGGTGTCCTCCGGCCAGGGGATAAAATGCTGGGTTTAAGTGGACAGCCGTATGATACGTTGGAGGAGGTGATCGGCACACGAGAAACTCATAAGGATGAAGATGATAATTCTATTCCAAATCAGCGATTTCTTACGGGAAGTCTGGAAGAGTGGGGTGTGGCGTACGATCAGGTTGACCTTCTACCATCCGTAGCTCCCGGCCAGTACTTCAATCTCTCTGAGATAGATCGACAAATAGACGCCGATGTCAATATCCGAGTTCTGCACATCCAGCGCTCGTGTGGATATCAGTGGCGGCCATCAATTCCTGTCGCCGAAATCGGTAACGTCATTGCCCATATTCGAGCTGTTTTTCCGGATCGAGAGCTCATCGTTTTTGTCGATAATTGCTATGGGGAATTTGTTGAAGATTTGGAGCCTACTCATGTGGGTGCAGATATTATAGCGGGTTCTTTGATAAAGGTGCGACAGGGGTCATCAATTTTGCGACGAATAGAAAGAGGTTTCAAATGCGAAGATGTCCGTATACTTTAGCTAAAAAGATGTGATTCAAAATGCATGCCTTCATTTAACGGCCCTTTACATGCGATGATCAAACGATAGGAATCTTGCACTCAAAAACTTACATAGCACATCTATCGTCATTGTAGAACCCCGGGGGCACGCTAGCCCCTACAGGCGGGTACATTATTGGCAAAAAACATTACGTCGACGCAGCTTTCAAGCGGCTAAGCGCGCCAGGTGTGGAAGGGGGTGCGACACTTGGCCAGAACCGTTGGCTTCTTCAGGGTCTTTTTATGGCGCCATCAGTAGTAGGAGAGTCTTTGAAAGGAGCAATGCTTCTCGCAGAGGTGATGGGCAGCGGATTCGGACTACCGTGCAACCCTGCCCCCGGCACCTATCGGACTGATATCATTCAAGCCGTGCAAGTCGGTAGTCGTGACCGAGTTTTACAATTTTGTCACCAGGTGCAGCGGTTGAGTCCGATTGGGGCTTACATTCGGCCTACAGCGGGCGTATCGCCAGGTTACGGTGATGAAGTGGTCTTTGCGGTAGGGACATTTGTGGATGGGAGTACATTGGAGCTTAGTGCGGATGGGCCTCTGCGAGAACCCTTCACAGTTTTTTCACAAGGTTGCATACATTGGACACACTGGGCTCTAGTACTTGAAGAAGCCCTCGTCCAGATGGGATTTTGCAAAAATAGTGCAATCGACGTCGATTTCTGAATGCCCGTGCAAGAAGGGAACAATTGTCTACTAATCCTTTTTCTTAACCCAAGAAGTAAATCCGTTGCTTTAGTAAATTGTTTTCTTGTTAACCATTTGACATTAGATGCGTCTGTAAAAGGAGAAAGGCGTCATGATGTGATGGCTTGAGAGTATCGTGAGGCAAGTTGTGTGCACTGGCATTCACGTGTATGATTGAGCATATTAGATAGGTTGTCGCTGACGTCTTTCCGTTAAGTACACCACACCATGCAGAAATAATAATTATAAGTAATCAACATCTGGTTTGTCCATCAACTCATACCCGCAAACATTGCCGATGCTTATTGAGTCCACTCAAGCTTGCTGTCATCTATTGGGCCTACATCAGCCTAAACAATAGGTCCACATAACCTTAAGCTGAATGTGGTACTCGTAAGTGCAAAAGTATCTAAGGAGAAGAACGCCAAAAGAGACTATAATGTATCTAGTAATTTACAAAATTGCCTGACATGTTTTTCTTATGATGTATGGTGCACAGTGTCAGCATCACAGAAGGCCCTTGAAAAGCTTTATCTGGCACAAAGTTAGTAAGGGAGCAAGGTAAGCAAATAGAGGTATACTTCAAGAAAATGACAGAGAATGTCACGGGAAGGTGGATGGAGTTTTTAAAGTTTTGAAAGGAATCAAAAATAGGATGGCTTGGCTCGGTAGAAGTATGAGCCCGGTCATAAGGCTTCGTTCGTTCGTCGTGGAAGTAGCCTTTCCGACGCACGACATGAGCTGGGATGTTACAAAGATAATCATAAAACTCAATGAAAGCTCATCATGAGGTGACATAGACTGCGTACTATATATGAATATGGAATTATTACAATGCATTTGTGCCCCTCAGTCATACATTTGCATACGCATCGCTTGTGTTTTGCAATACGAAACTGATTCTTCAGGTGTCCCATATTTTTCGAATTCATTCCGCTTAAAGGCGACCCAGTTTTTCCAGTCCCTCGCATATTTCCAAGGATCATTGATTGTTTTTTATTTTTTAAGGTAGAGGTATGTGCATAAAATTTGTTTACACGCCTTCGAGATTTGTGACTCCTAACGGCCGTTGAGCCGTTGGGCGAGCGAAGAGGAGGAGGTAGGCAAGGGCATCATCACTTTGTCGTCAGTCAGGCTACACTCGGAAGGCCTTCCATCACAAATGTTGTCAAAGTTTCTTTTCTCCAAATTATGCCTTCTCAGATAAAGAGTCCGCACAGATCACGTAATGGCGGACAGGACGCAAGAAAATGGTGAGAAAAGTGGCCAGTCCGATGATACGACAGATGCTGAGGTCATGATTGAGCATTTTGGTGACATGCATGTTGGTGGTGAAGAAGGCGGGCGCGCAGCAAAAGAGAAAACTCTTGAGATGACTGCTGGGCAAAGCTTGACCGCGGAACAGGTAGGTACCTTGACAGAAGTAGGGGTGTACCTGTATCTCCGCCAAAAGGGCACTCTCAATGTCCTCTTTTCCCTGAACTCCACAACAGTTGAAAATGATGCTGCACGCGGAGCCGGGCATTTTTAGGATGCCCTTTCAAGAAAAGACGCAAGAACAGTTTAAATTCTGGAGTACCCAACCCGTATTGAGATTAGGTACGGCAAAGAGTCGCCCTCGTGAAAGCCCGTACTTCTTGGATAACATCTTACTTTCTTCCCGCAGATGAGGATCGCAAGGAGAACGGGCCTATCGAGACAGGAAAGACACCGGCAGATGTGCGCCAGGAGCCTTATAATTTGCCCGAGGGCTTTACATGGTGCGAGGTGGACATGAGGGATGGGCAAGAAGCAAAAGAGGTGTACGACCTCTTAAATCAAAACTATGTGGAGGATGACGACAACATGTTTCGCTTTAATTACTCTCCCGCCTTTTTGGAATGGGCACTAACACCTCCCGGAAGTCAAAAAGACTTTGTTGTTGGGATCCGCGTTGACCCGTCTGCGGCGGCTGTGACCAAGGGCAAAAGTCGGCGGAAGCTCGTAGGCTTTATCACTGGCGTGCCTGTCCAGATGCGTGTTCACGATAAAGTCATGCCAATGGTTGAGATAAATTTCTTGTGCGTCTTAAAGAAATTACGCTCCAAGCGTTTGGCTCCTGTGCTTATCAAGGAGATAACCCGGCGGGTGAACTTGACGGGGGTGAGTCCGTAGGGCATGTCTAACTTCTCATCACACAGAGTTTACATGCACCTATCTTGTGCAAAATTGTCTTAGAATCTCTCGAACGAAAACATGTTCAGGTGTGGCAGGCCGTTTACACGGCGGGCGTTGTCCTTCCCAGGCCCGTTGCTCGATGCAGGTACTATCACAGGTTGATACGACCCAAGAAACTCGTGGAGATTGGGTTCACAAGACTCGCCCCACGCATGACAATGGCTCGTACAATACGCCTCTATCAACTCCCTGATGTATGCGCGAGTGGTACGTCATAGGGGGAATGCAATTTGCCCAGAGTCATTTTATTTACTTCAGATATTTTAAGTCTACGTTGTTTATCCAGCGCATTTAAATGTCACATTCTGGGCATCTTTTTGCAGGTATCCGGCCTATGACGCTCGCAGACGTGCCATCTGCACGGAAGTTGCTCAACACTTACCTGGAAGCCTTCAAGCTGGCCCCCGTCATGGATGATGCAGACTTGGCGCATTGGCTGTTGCCACGCCCAAATGTCGTCGACAGTTTCGTGGTTACTAAGGAGGGTTGCGTCACGGATATGTGCAGGTATGGTAAAGCTTGGTGGAAAGTTAAGGATTAACGTCTTTTTGTCTCTGTATCTGCGTCACAATTTCGAGTTCACTCGCTCGGCTCATGTTCCCGTCCATGCATTGCTGGTATCACACAGCTTCTACCACCTGCACTCCACCGTGATTGATAATACCGCATACCCTTCACTCAACGCTGTCTATTCATTCTACAACGTAGCCACCACTATGTCTCTGACGGTAAGAAAGTGCAGGCAGTTGCTTCCTCTTTTCTTTTATTCTATTCCATCACATTGCCCTCATACATGGAGCGTAAAGTATTTTGGGGCCTTACGACAAAATTAAGGAATGTCCGAGAGTCGTGGACCTCGTCTTATTCCGTCGATCTATGACGATTGCCCGTTTTACTTGCACAGTCACTTATGAGGGAGGCGTTAATTCTAGCCAAACAAAGAGACGTGGACGTCTTCAACGCGCTCGACCTGATGGAGAACCAGCTCTTCCTGAAAGAGCTCAAATTCGGGCATGGCGACGGAGTGCTGCATTACTATCTCTACAACTGGGGCTGCGCAGACATTGAGCCCGCGCACGTAGGGCTTGTTCTTCTGTGAGATGCGGAACTCGCATCTTATTTTGCAATTTGATATACACAGACATGACTTGGAAAGTAAAAGCAAGCTGGGTATCGGCGTTACAAGAAATACCAGGCCTCTGGTGATGTATTACACTCAAAAAATTAAAAGGTGGTAGAGACAATCATGCATATGCATTGTCTTTTGCCTAATGAGGAAATTTCGAGGTGTTCTTCAGAAAAAATCTTATTCCCGTTTTTCGGCCCTAATTTTCCCTTGTAGTGCCTGATCCTCTTTTCGAGCCTCATCTTGAAGCTGTCGTAAATTGTATTTCTTTAATTCAATGAAACGAGGGCAAATGCCGACGCCGATAGTTCCCTACGTCACGTTGAGTAAGTGGGTGAAACTTAAAGTCAGCTGATTGCTTGAAAGCATTGTCATCAGTTAGAAGCGCATGCATAAAATCGAGCAGACACATTTTTTTTGCTCATACAAGTAGAGAAGACACGTTTCTTTTGCTGACCTTGATGGCTTCAACGAGGAGGACATAGTCGGGACAGGTTAGATCCACCTTCCAACGACCACCAATCACATCTCCAAGAGTCTTGAAAATCTCGTCGCGTGAGTGCGCCGCATAGTTGCGTCGACATAAACTCACCATGTACTGTGAGTAAAGATGCTTAATAAGATACGCGAACATGCCACATACTTCCA
Organism: Microchloropsis gaditana; assembly: GCF_000240725.1. NCBI lineage: Eukaryota > Eustigmatophyceae > Eustigmatales > Monodopsidaceae > Microchloropsis > Microchloropsis gaditana. The sequence continues at coordinate 125,000 of NW_005803946.1, forward strand.
TTCATGCATTTATAACTTACAGTTGGCCTGCTGCTTGAATCCACAGCTTTCCTTTCACTTTCCAATCCTATCTGTCCAGATGCTTTTTCCGCGTGTTCCTCCTTCTCTACAATCAGACCTTTTTCCAATAGCAAATCACGAGCTTCTCGTTTGAGTGCCTCCAAATTTCCGCCAAAACAAATTCTTTCCAGTGGCATCAGTTTGATAATGCCGCTATGTTCGTAAATAGATATGAAAGGTTGGTTTGAAGGCTAACCCATCAGACAAGATGAAGCAAAAACCCGAAATACTCACCGAGTACTGCTTTGCCCAGTCTTCGCTTCCTCCAGCATCCGAATGCAGGCTTTAACGGGTGATAAAGGGCCATCTTTAGGAATGCTGACTCCACAGGTGCCTCTACATCCTGTCTCTATGGGCACCATAGTCGACCTTGCCCCCGACTTTGTTTTTTCCTTCAAGTCTGCTATTTCCTGTTCAAGCGTGTCCCGAATGGTGCCTTCCCCTGCTCCTTCATCTCCTGAAGCTAGTGTCACATTTTCCGTGCCCACTGGGAAGGTTTGGTCTTTGTCGGACGCCCCACCGAGAGGGCCCCCACTGGGACTCCGGGCATCCTCTGCATACTACGTGTGAAATTATAAAAGAGGACAAGACGCGTGTCATGAGAAAGCACTCCGTCCTGAAAGAGCATCTTTCAGAATAGAGACCATCAGGCAAATAACTTGTTGCTGTCATTGCGAATTTGTTTAACGAAGCAACAAAATAAATTGTAGTGAGAGTAGAGCTCATTTCTCGTTCACTGCCGTGTATACGGGCAACGCTCAGACGGGAGCGGGAAGGCAAATTTTCATAAACCTTAGTTCCTATTCTCGCATAGAGGGGATACTTGCCCTTTCCAGTACAATGGACAGCTCTTTGGCCGCTTTAGCTTCCCGACCGACGTCGCAAGTAAAAAGGATGGCTTGCCCATTTCGCACCGCTGACAACGACGAGGACCACGGTGATGATTGGTAACGCGGGCGCTTCCTTTCTCCAATACTTCCTGATTTCTCGTCACCTCTCCTCTGTGTCGCGATGGTATGTCGTACGCGGTTAAGGTATTAGCTGCCGGTCATCTGAGCATGTGCTCAACCTCCTACCCTTTCCTGACTCCGATGACTTACCGATGCCCGCTTCGTAGACCCATTTCTCTTGTCAGCCATGTTGCAGCACTGTGTTTTTGTCAAATCGAATTTAAAATAAAATGCTAAAAGCGGGGCGTAAATGGTGAGGAAAGCTTCGGGCAGGAAGGAGTTCGCAGGGGGTGGGCATGGCGGGGCTCGGGCCTTCGAGCTGCCTCGCCTTCTAGCACGTCCGACGTGCGCACGCTCCCAGCGTGGTCGTCCCGGACCTTTTTATGTTCTGCAGGCTTTTCCGTCAGCACGTCAGCACTTTCGTGACAGAACATGACAACCAGGCTGGGCGCAACAATGTTTGGTGCTGGAACGAGACGCTTGGCGCGGGAAAAATTGTATGACGTGAAGGCGAAATGGTTGAAGCTCCAGACGAATTTCTCGAATTAAACAAGCTATCACAGACTCAATGCTCTTATTTTCCCGGGGACTAGGTATGAGAGCAGTATGGACGGGCCTCTTCCACCCCAGACCATAGGTGCTCGTCTAAACGCATCCCACATCATTCGTGCTGATGGGCGGTCACGCGCTGTGCGAGTAGCAAATACGCACACCTGGAAGCACGGCTTCGATTCTTTTTTCGATTACATGGACAGAAGTTTCCCAAGGCGTCATGGAAGTGACATTGCTGAAATGGCTACTTGTAAAGAATCGTGGGATTTAAATGAATTTTAACGCAATCCCCGTAACGAGGTCGAAGAAGGTTTGGAACCGCTGCCTTGTTACTTGAAGTCCATGACTCGTAAAATCTCTTTGAAAACTTCCTCACTCCTGGTCGATAACAGTTAAATGTAAGTCTCGCCGATGGTGGAAGATCTGACCGTTAAATTTTAACCAAAAGAGATTGCAATTTCACTCAAGGGAGCCGTCCTGTTGACGTCCCACGTCTGTAGCTCGTCTACGAACCCTAAGCAGCCATCCGATGGAAGTGGAGCTCGTTGACCTAATTTCCCAGATAGCCTCCATTGTATGCAACCCAAAATTTGTGCGACCAATACCTGATCAGACTTTAGAGGCGATTGAGAGAGTACCATCGGTGTCGCCGTCAAGTCCTCGATTCGTATGCAGCATCCCCCTCTCCGACAGCATTCCGCCGTCCCTACGTATCCCACAGTACATAGCGAAACCCAGTGTTCGTCCCTTACCCATTCGTCTTCAATCGAGCAAGACAATTATAAATGGCCAAGTAGCAAAAGTATCGCTGCACGGCATGAGCAACCGTAGCCAGTACGTACCTTTATCAAACATATTTGTGGAGATAGTTTCACTTGCTCGGTCTAGAACTGGTCGAAAACATTTTTGGCGCCACTCCATCAAATGGAGTTAAGTGGAAGCGTCCTAATCTTCGTTGGATTTTAACTTCAGAGGAAGATTTACAGCCCGGACGAACACGCAGCTTTCTCGCCACCCTTCCAATACTTGACTTTGCTCCAATTTGTGGAGGTGGTGAGAGTGATTCGCTATCCTCTTCGCAGTCGTCCACTGTGGTACTACCATGCAGCGCTGTTTTCCGTGCTCAATCGAAAGCGGCACTTTTCAAGTGTACTGTCCGACTGTGCAACGTTTGTGACACCGAGGGCTTACATCCCCAGATAGAGACCCAACAAAACGTTCCAAAAATGTACCGACTCAGTGCACGGGCAGAATCCTGTGCAGATATCTGACGAGCTAAGGCCTTTTAAACACATAGAGAATTAGACATAACGTTGAAAACTCACAATCTCCACTTTGATCCTTGGGTGTGGCCAATTTTCGTGTTGTCATTACTTTTACTCTTTGTAGGCTGGCTGTCTTGCGGGTTTCCTCACTTTCCTTCCCTCCCACAACGAGAAAGGAGGCTTCTGAAGATAAGAAGAGATGTATGTATAGTGACTTCTGAACACGATAGAAGGGAGTTCTTCCTCAGATCGGTGTCGCCATTCAACTTACGCGACAATTGCGTTTAATATCAACTATTTAAACACAATATCGAATATTAAGAGTCACATCCTCTACCTCCCTTTCTTTTAGATTAAAGTTCTCTTTCTCCTTCCAAAAGCTCAACATGTAGGTGCATGTATTAGAGTACCATGCGTAACTGGAGTCCCCACAATCAACCTCCTCGTATATCGCGGGTTCCTCCGCGAGAATCGAACAGGCTACACATTCCGCTTACTACTTGAGAATTTCAATTCCAGGTATTTTAGGCGTCGTTGAAGAGGGGTGGAAGTCCAGTGCGTGAACGCATCCGTTCAGCGATTAGAAAAGCCAGCTCTAAAGCTTGTACGCCGTTGAGACGAGGGTCGCAATGCGTGTGGTAGCGCTTGTTTAGGTCGTCCACTTTAATGTCCTGGATGGTACCGCCGATGCACTCAGTCACGTCTTTACCTGTCATCTCTAAATGCACACCGCCGGGATGCGTGCCCATCTGGTCGTGAACATCGAAGAAAGCTCGTAATTCATCCCGAATCTTCTCGAAGGGTCGTGTCTTCAAACCATTGTCCGCCTTAATCGTATTACCGTGCACGGGGTCTGACACCCAAACCACAAAGCGACCCTCCTTTTGAACAGCTCGTATAAGTGCCGGAAGCTTTTCTCGTAGCTTGTCTGCGCCCATGCGCACAATGAGGGAGAGGCGGCCAGGTATGTTGTTGGGGTTTAAGTTGTCAATCACCTCCAGAAGCTCTTCGGGGGTAATCTTATCCGAAATCTTAACACCGAGAGGATTCCCAATGCCGCGAGTAAATTCCAAGTGCGCCCCATCAAGCTGTCGAGTTCGTTCTCCTATCCAAAGCATATGCGCCGAGCAGTCGTACCACTTCCCAGTCGTGGAGTCTTGACGGGTCAGCGCCTGCTCATAAGAAAGCAGGAGGCATTCGTGCGCAGTGTAAAACTGTGCCTGTTTGAATGTAGCAGACTCCGTATTTACGCCGATAGCTTTCATAAATCGTAAGGACTCGTCGACTTTTGACGCCAGTTTCCGATACCGACTGCCCTCCTCGGATTTTTCCACAAAGTCCAGGTTCCAGGCGTGCAGGCGCGAGATGTCGGCATAGCCACCTGTCGCGAAGGCTCTGAGGATATTCAGCGTTTGAGTAGACTGATGATACGCATCGAGCATGCGCCAGGGATTGTTGCGCCGTGCTTCTTCAGTAAAAGACTCGCTGTTGATTATGTCTCCTCGGTAGCTCGGCAATTTCAGGCCGTTCACCTCCTCCTGCGGCTCCGAACGAGGCCTGGCAGGTATTGAGAATGAGTCAAATACTGTCAAAGATGGACTAGGCTCGATGTTGTTGTATGCTTTATAGAAGAAGATGTTTTCCTATGGGACATCGTTGGTCTCACCACAACCTCATCTTACTTTGCGAACTGGCCGGCCATTCGGCCCACCTTGATGACGGGCATGGACCCGCCGAACGTCAGGACCAGTGCCATTTGCAGGAGCACACGAAAGGTATCTCTGATAGTATCGACATGAAATTCCTTAAAACTTTCTGCGCAGTCCCCACCCATGAGCAAAAAGCTCTGACCCATGGCAGCTTTGGCTGTCAGCCGGAGAGGGGTGACATTACTCATCCAATAAGTAAAATGTTAAAAGCTTTTCTCAATGGCAATCGAGTGGGAACACATCGAACTTTGACATCAGACAGCGATAACGTATAGGGCTTTGCATGTGCACGAGCATGGAAGCTGTGCCATGCATTTCTTTCTTACCTAAGTGTTCGTGAAGCTGACGGCACTCGCCTGCGAACACCAGTGGTGACGACTTAGCCAGTGCATGCTCTACTTTCACGAGTTCCTCCTTTCAATATCAAAAAAGAGGACACAGCGTTAGATCACTACATTGATGCGAAAATTCCGAATACCGGCTATTTTTGATGACAGATTCGTAATGGCTTACCTCATCGTCATAAACAGGCATTTGGCGTGGAGTAAATTTGCGCCAGGAATCAGGCGACCAAGGAGCCTTTTGCGACAAAGATGACGAAGAAGAAATTATGCTTGCAGTACTAGGAGGCGGCACGGATTGCACCGCGCTCACAAAACCACGCACACGTCCACACGCCGAGGTACCGCTCCTGACCAGTTTCGGATTTCCCATTGAAAGAAATGCCCTTCCTTGCTCCAACTCCAAGAAAAACAGTGCGGCGACCAAGCTCGCAGCCGACAGCCACGAACACATTTTGACATTCATTAACTCTTGGACACGTTTCGTGCAGTAAAGAGAGCGACTGGTGAGCAGTGGATATTCAACCTGAGACCAACGGCCGAGGAAGGGGACAAGAACAGGTACCATTAAAAAACTCGAAATGGCATTTCGACTCCACTAGGTAAGAGTTCATGTACATCATTGCATGCATAACACCATTCAATCAAGCATTTCACTCAAGGCAATCAAAGCAACACTTCATGACAGTGTTCCTGCCCGGTGGCTAAGGAAGCAATACATATGATGTCGTGCATGCCATCATTCAACAATGACTCTCTACAAGCCGTAAGTATACCGCGTAGCACACTGGAGCGCCTAGAAGAAGGGAGATGCGCTGGGGAAGAGATCAACGGAACACGGGGGGTCTTGAACGCTTTCCCACCATTGAGGCATGAGGGGACATGGGGCGGGCGAGCATCCACGCGGGAGCTCTCGAGCCGTTGGAGCCAACCTCCTGGTATGGCCCAACCCTTCCGGAGAAAAAAGTCAATGCGGGCTCCGGACCCAGAACAAAGGCTGATGATTACGCAAAACAAAACGAATAATCATGTATGGAGCCGTAAGAGAGTGAACCACAAACAAAAAAGCACACGTATTCACGTCCCACGTTACAATGCGAAGGGAGGGCGGAGAAAACGTCGGAGCGGGTGGACGACACTCGCAGACACTGGCGCATGGAAACAGCCTAAGTGCACAGGCAGGCTGACACTATCATCGGGCACCACAGTAACTATCCAGCCTAAATCACGTGGTGGTGACGGACAAATGATTGACCGACTATCTGTAATCGGTACGCAGCATCATTGAATATTGAAGAATGATACCATACGATTGGTCACAGCACCAAACCGTCCAGGAAAGGTTCAGAAACCCCTTGGGACCAAACTGTCTAAGAGATAAAAGCATATTGCGTCAAACACATTGATTGAACATTGCAAGTCGGTTTAGACGTAAGAAGAGTCATGACTGCCATTTTTAGACCAATTCTACAAGCATACTTCTCTTTCTTGTCTGTCATGTATGGGAGTAAGTCTTGATTAAACATTTTTTTCGCCTCAACATAATCCACTACCCTTGTGAAAGAAGGCGATCGATGAGGTCGTCTTTCCTGCCGGAGACGTGCAATTTCAATTCCTGGCAAAGGTCCTTGAGCTTCCTTACTGTCAGTTTGGAAAGTCCTTCTCTTGTTTGAGCTCCCTCAAATGCTTCAAACTCACTTTTTACACTATCATGATGGCCCTTTTCTGCCTTACCTGAGTCTTTCACCTCCCTTTTTTCTTTTTTCAAAGAAAGAAGCCTATCCACCCCCGCGACCGTTGACTTACGTTTTCCACTTGACCCGCCGTTCAGGACCTTGTCCGGATCGCGGCTTGATTCCCACAAACCACGCATAGCCTCACCCGTCCGTCCCAGCAACTCTTTCTCATCCGGCCATGTTCGGTCGTCTGCCGACTCATTCCAGTCTACCTCTGATTGCTCTAGGGCCAGGGCTTGCAAGCCGGCATAAAATTTTTGCAAACCGGGATTGCTATAGCCTTGGTAGTATTCCTCCCACCTCATCGCCAGACGTGAAATCACACTTTTCGCAGCCTCTTTCTGATCCATGCTTGGTAGCGCAGGTAAACTCTCCAAATGTGGGCTTTCTATGGCGCGCAAATCGTCAAGAAAAGGTAGAACTATCAGCTCCAGACCGGGCGTGGCAGGTGGTGCAAGGAGCACAGCCAGACGTGGATACGACACCGCATTGATGTGGAGCCGGACTAAAGCCATCTTATGTTGCTGGAGCATGGCTTTTCGGATAGCAGAGAAGGCTCGCGTACAACCTTTGAGAGCCATCTCCTCTGGATAAATCAGGGTACTGCTGGTCACGTTTAGCTCCCAAGCCAACTCTTCTGCCGGAAGAAAGGCCAAAAGATGCAGGCCCGGATCTCTTTGGCAAACGCGCTGCTTCATTTCGTATGCAGCGCTGTGTAGCGGAATAGTGACGCCGCCTTTTCCAAACTCCAAGCCACATGCTACGTCAAGCTCGGGGTCCACGTACTGCACTAGGTCCTCACACATCCACTTGGTGGAGGTGGCCAGTCTCCTGTTTGATACAGCTGCTAGTTTTACGGGCATCGGCTTACGACATCGTTGAATGGTCTTGTAGAATGCCACATCGAGAGAAATGGGTGGATCCACAGATATGTGCAATTTCGTACGCACGTAACGGCGTTTCTTGAATAGAGGTGTCCGGGCTCCTAGCAGGAGCGAGTTCACATCTCCAGATCCTGCATCTATCATCTTTGTACAATACCCTGGATCTTTTTCATCGGCTATTTTATACCCGTCCTGGACAAATCGAGTTGGTGCAGCTAGCAAGGGCTCGTAAAATTTATTTCTGTTAAATTCGCGACCATCTTGCGCAGGGAAGTGCCATACCCACATCTCGACGCCTCCTTCCCGAGCGTCCTTTATCACCTGGCTGGGATCGTTCACCTGGGAGGGATCATCTTCATTGGTGAACAGCCAGATCCGCCGACTGTCCAATTCCTTTCTGGACTGCCCCTCGAGCATCCGAAGACATGCTCTAAGACCGTCCCGCAGCGCCGCCGACGTAGAAGAGCCTGGAAGCTTTTGTGCGTGCTTGAGACATAGCCCGTTCATGATATTGGTGTCTTCATGGCAGAGCCGTTCGATTTGCTTGATCCGCTTGGCGGTTGGCTGTCCTAATGTCTGTAACTCATGGACCTGATTCCCCCAAACCTGACTCATGCGGGACATGTCCGAAAACTTTGCATTTCCAGAGCCTACAATTTCTCCCTTTTCGTCCACTGCTTCTGCTCCAAAGAGGAGGATTCCAACATGGTCCCGCTGGTTGATCATAATTTTGCGTTTTAGCACGTGATGAATAATACCCAAAGCGGTCACCAAAGGCACCTATGAGCGAACGAGTTAAACCAGGTAATTGGCTAAATGTCTCATCACATAAGTTTATTTCTACTATAAGATGACGCAAGATCCTGAGGTCTGCTCCTCCCCGGGTACTGCCTACGCACCCCCCGGTCACCTACCGTGCCTTGGACATTTTCCACCAGCATGGGGGGCCGAGCATCAATAAGCACCATCAGATTATCTTCAATTACGTCAAAATCCTTGGAGAAGCCATCGTCCTCGTCTGCACTGTCATTCACTTCCATATCATCCTCGGTTAACATAATGAAAGCAGACTTTGTACCTCAATACCTGAGTAGCCGAGAGAAGAGTTGAAGTAAAATTCATCTGTAAGTACAGGACTGCGGGCCGCTTAATCTTCATCCATCATGACAACTTCTGCGGCTTCCTCTGCGACCAACGCACGCGAAACTCCCTGTCATACTCAAAAACGTGTTAGGACGAGCCTCATTGTAGGGGGCGTGCCCAATTGAAGTTATTGCAGAAAGGTTATCCTATGATAGGGCCGAGCAAGAGCTGGGAGGAAGCGATGGGAGCAAGTGCGATGGCATCACTGTGCAATCTGCGAACTCCGACCGACAAGCTTGGGATGTCAATTGGACATAGGTGCGATGTGAAGAAGAATCGGACGCAACAAAAAGGCCGCGCCGTGCCGATGGACCAGGGCCCGTAAAGGCGGCCACTGCCGGGTCGTGGGGTCGTAGATACCCCGGCGGGGGCGGGAAAGTCAAGACCTGAGGCTTGAAGATATTCGAGAAGCGCCGCGCAGGAGCACACATTGGCTCGAACCACAATTTTATTTGCACGCACATGCACTTAGTAAGATGAACTCAAGACTTTGGGTCCCTCTGTTCACGGGCCTGGGCATTTTGGCCTCTGTCGCTCAGTACCACAACAAGAAGATCATACATCATAAGCGCGCCAAGCTGTAACACCCGCCATAATACCCTCACCACCCACTTCCCCTCAAAAAAGGACTCGGTTCTAATCAACCGACGCTGTGTCATGTCAGAAGGTGGCGATCGGAGCGGCCATGGTCTAGACTTTCAAAAGCTTGCGCTATGTTTCGCAAAGCTATTTCAGAAACAGGCCGCCTTTGCTGCTCAGCATGCCGCCATCTTTGCTAAGTTAGCTGCAGGAGATGAAGCGACGCTTGAGGCCGTGCTCAACTTACCCGAAGAAAAGTGTACTGAGGAAACGAATGGAGGAAAAAAGCGCAGGGCCGCGAAGCGAGATCCAGACTTGCCCAAGCGGCCTAAAAGCGGGTATCAATTGTATGTATGCGAGAAAACTCCAACTTTGCGGGCGGAGCAACCGGAAGCTAAGATGACAGAGCTTATGACAGTGCTGGCCAATGATTGGAAAAATTTGAATGAGGAGGAGAAGGAGAAGTACCAAAAATTAGCCGTGAAAGAGAAGACCTTATATCAGGACAAACTTGCCGATTACAAGGCCAACCAAAGCGGGAGCGGCGGCGGCGGAGGGGCCACAAACGCCGTCGAAGGGGAAACCGCCAAACCATCTACATCAGCAAAAATTGAGAAAGGGGAGGATGAGGGGGAAGATCACCGTGATAATACGGAGTCGGATTCCGAGTCTGAAAAGGAAATGAAAAAGGCCAAAAAGAAGAAGCACAAAAAACACAAGAAGCATCGCGACAAAGCGCGGGAGGAGGCCTAACGACCGTCAACATAGAGATGTTCCCATCTGTAGCAAGAAGCATATGATTTATGATGATGCAGAGCACTTTATTACGGTGAGGGTAGTCTCAAGAAACTTGATACTAATATTGCAGCACTTCCGATTAAATAAACAAGTATTGATAAAAGCAATCCTGGTGTGTACGAATATTTCCGCTTGGTGGGGAAAGGTTCAAACCGACGTGTAGCTTTTGATGACTACATCCTATCGGAAGGTGTGGCTACGTTATCACCCGCATATCAAATTCTTTGCATGGTTCATTCTTGCTCGTCCTGCTACAAAATTGGCACAGCGAGGTTTGCATCAGCACTAATTATGTGTAGCTTCCGAGACACCCTCCCGATATGTCAGCTGCACGTTCAGCCCTGGCTATCAAGTGTGCATTTGTAGATTAATGTTTACAAAAAAGCCATGAAGCGTTCTGCGTCATTGCCACCTTGACGCGAACGTGGGTTCTTCGATACTTTCTCTCGTCACATGACACCGGGAGGTGTAAAAAAGTTTCTCTCTCAGAATCCTTGTTCACTTGTCGTCTCGGCGTCCACTTTGACTTACTGGTTGTGTCCATCAACCAGTCACCGCGCACTAGACCCCGATCAGAGTTCTAAGACCTTTCCTTCCTTCTTCGGCGTGTATCGGGGCCGGGCAGGCAGCAGGACCTACGCGACAAGTGGTGCGGGCTTGGGCGAAAGGAAGATAGAGCGATAAATCTTGTTCACTTGTTCGATTGTCAGAAGAATAATCATGGCGTGCGGCGCACAGCGCCCGTAGTATGCGGGAAATCCCGTCCAAAAAGCGAGGATGCCCTCTTGACGGAAGATCGTCAGGGTGCAGTCCGCGAGTCCTGAGTACGGCATCTTACCTTGGGCGTTTGGCTTCATGTCTTGCATACGAGACTTCAGCATATCAAAGGGTAAGGAGAAAAAAGCCGACGTAAAGCCAGCCACGGCGGAGGAAAGCAGGTTGGTGAGCAGAGAGGGCTTTTTGGGGTCGGGGTCTTTGGTCACGTGCGCGGAGATGGCGTCTTTCGCCTGGTCGTAGCAGGCTAGCATACCTACATTCATGGACATGCCACGCAGCACATTAGGCGCCAAGCCCGCATAGAGTCGCATTGGCCCTTCCTCCGTGAATATACGACCTATTGCGTCAAACACATTTTTATAATTTCTTCGCAGCTCGAGAGGCTTCATGGAATCTGCTTGCATGCGCACCAACGCCACATCGAATGGCGTTCCGATGCATACAGCAATAGCTCCTGATGCCATACCACTAAGAGTCTTCATCCAGAATGGGATAGATCCGCCCGTGCTTTTTTCCAGTTTATCAGAAAATGTTCTGTGCAATCCGATTCGTGCCGTACCGTAGATGGCTTGTCGCATCAACGAGGCGCTCAGGCCCGCATACGCTGCCGTAATGCCATCGGTCTTTACAAGGTTGACAATCACGCTCACAGCACTTGGGCGCTTTACGCCTGGATTAAGGGTGGCAAAGAGCTGCAGACGAACCTTGGCAAGATCGATTGGGTGGATGATGCTACTAGCGAAACAGGCACTTAGGCCGCCGCATGCGAAAGGCTGTATTGTCTCGGCCAACGTGTGTTTACTTTCAACCATCCTTTCCCTGGAAGCTGCTATTACGTTGATGGGAATGCGTCGCCTGTCGGCTGAAAAAATGGTTGTACAATAATCGATGGAACGCACGACATGGCTCTCGCAATTTTACTACGGCCGGCTGAGAACATGACGCGGCGATTGGAGACATCATGCTTTAGCGTTGAGACCCCAAGGCGAACGACAGAAGAAGGTCCCATGAAAATCATGCCAATAAGGTGGCGTGGCAGAGTTACATTGCCGTTTTATTTGACCATCTCACGCTCCTGGATAAATGTGCGCGGCAGACAGTCCTTCCTCTTGGGGCGGTGACGTATGCGAGCGGCTCAGCGAGTCGCCGCTTAGAGTCTCGACCCGCCGTGCCCCGCTGGAGCCCCTTTGTCCCTCTCACTGCCTCCAATGCCGATGCTCACAGGCTCCACTGCGATCTCAAGAATCAGGGGGCTGCCTCGCAAGGTGTTGCTTACTCGTAGAGTCTCTTCTTTCAAAAGTCCCCGTCCTGGCCGGTAAAATGCGGGCTCTAGTGCGGGCCCCCCGCATATCGCCTGCTGTGAAGCAGTCAGCATATTTAGCCCCTGCTCTTCCAACATTTTGGCGGATAGAAAGTATTTTCACGGCATATGCGACCAAAAACCTATCCTCCTCCCCCCGCCTTGACCGGCTACGTGAAAAATTGAAAGAGGAGGATGCTGCGCACGCTGGGACTTGTCCCACCCATGGTGCTTTGCCTGATAAGGAGGTGCCTAAAGCCACCTTTCCCGTTGCACGACGTCGTAAGCGCTCGGAGCCGAAACCAGGTACGTTCTTCAATGTGGAGGAGATGCTTTTGATTGAAAAGACTCTGACGTCATCCACGGTATTCCTCACTCGTTTTCTGGCAGAGTGGTTGAAGGCAGTGCCCGCTGAAGGCGAGAATTATCTCCGATTGAAGAACACGGTAAGCAGGCGGGTTTGTGAGAATATTACCCACTTTTGGGCAAAAAACTCATGGTGTCGTTCCTTTCTTGCAAAAAAAGGTACGAAAGCTGAAGTTGGCCACTGTGTGCGAAGAGGCTCGCTGCCCGAACATCGGGGAGTGCTGGGGGGGTGGCAAGGACGGCACGGCCACTGCGACCATCATGATAATGGGCGACACCTGCACGCGAGGCTGCAGCTTTTGTGCTGTAAAGACAAGTCGGACGCCGGCGCCGTTGGGTGAGAAAAACGTAACTTGATCAACATCTATGTATAGTATGTATTGCTCAGAAGCGGACCTCATTTTTCACACCCATTCGTTGATGGCAATAGATCCATTGGAGCCAGAACATGTGGCCCGAGCCATCGCAGAATGGGGTCTGGATTATGTTGTGTTAACAAGGTAAGATAGCGGGTTTGCACTCGTGATGGACGAGGGTCCTCATCCACGCACTCAGGCTCACTGGTTTTACGGACATCGCATTTCATTAGTGTTGACCGAGATGATTTGGTAGATCAAGGATCAGAGCACTTCGCGAAAACAGTCAGGTAAGGACGAAGGTAGTCAAATCTGTGCGAGAATTTTCGCTGTTCTTGCGCTCAACAGCTCATCGTAAGTAAAACAAACTCGCTTCAGAGGATTAAAGGCACGGAAGCCGACGCTCCTCGTGGAATGTTTGACTCCCGATTTTAGAGGCCAAGCAAGTCTCATCGAACGCGTAGCCCTGTCGGGTTTGGATGTGTACGCGCACAATCTTGAGACGGTGGAGCGACTCCAGCGACGGGTGCGAGACCACCGGGCCGGCTACTCGCAATCACTTTTCGTCCTGGAGCATGCCAAAAAGCGTGCACCGAAGCTTCTGACCAAAACATCTCTCATGCTGGGCGTGGGCGAGAGGCCGGAGGACGTGCGAGCCACGCTGCGGGACTTGCGCACAGCCGGCGTGGACGTGGTTACTTTCGGCCAGTATTTGAGGCCCACGAAGAGACACATGCCTGTGCAAGCCTACATCACACCAGCTCAATTTCAGGCTTGGCAAGCGGAGGCAGAAGCTCTAAACTTCAAGTATGTGGCCTCCGGGCCTCTAGTCCGCTCTAGCTACAAGGCGGGGGAGTTTTTCCTCAAGGGTGTCCTCAAGCAGCGTTTAGCGGAAGGCGGGCTTGGGGAGCAACAGAACGTGGCAGGGATGTAAAGAAAAGAATGGAAAGTGAATCAATTGTAGGCACTGGTTGCCGAAGCGAATGTCTGCAACGAGACAGCGTGCAGCGTGCATGTTTGTTTTCAGGAGCTTCCTCACTATGTTTCGTCATCGTTACAACGTAAATCCTCCTCCCCAAGGGGGAAGAACTAGGCGCGTGCAAACTGTTCATCAATTAGCTCGTCTTCCGGGATCGAGCGGATCGTCACGTCAGACTGAGGATAGGAGCAACAAGTAAGTGCGTACCCTTGCTCCATGACCGAGTCATCCAAAGTAGATCCTGTCTGATCCACCGTGCCAGAGATGAGCTTCGCTGCGCAGACAAGGCACGTGCCTAATTGACAGTCATGTGGAAGCTCGATGCCCTCATCCAGGGCCGCCTCAAGAACAGACTTGTACGACTCCACGTTAATTTCATGAGTTTTCCCGTCGAGCGTCTTTAAATGTGGTGAGATGCAGATGGATAAGCGCGATTTTTTGGGGCAAACTTGTGTTCGTAAATTCAACATATTACAGATATAAAGCTTTTGAACCCACACCGATGCGAGTGCACGCAAGAGATAGGAATAACTTCTTTGGCCTGAAAGACCGACTCAGAAAAGAGTTCACTGACGTAGGAGATTGCCCGTACCTCAATTGTCACCTTGTGACCAAATAACCCGTTCCGAGTTAGGGATTGATGATTGGAGAGCCCTCTGGGTAAATTTGGCAGGAAAGCTGAACAGCAAAACATAATCGTGTGCACGAATGTACGTGAGAGTAAACATGAGTTGTTCCCTGGGCAGGCGAACTAGCCGCAGTTACGACCACTAAGCAATAATGCGCTGTTTCAAAGTTTGCAACACGGTGCCAAAGTTCCATTATAGCCGGAAAGCTATACTATGATCAACCTGGAGCTTGCAAGATGATGTCTAGCTCTGCAGGTCAGGTCTTATTCCCCCGTATCTTTCCTTTTCCTCTTCTTACCATACACGGTGGATAACGCGCTCGCGACGATAGATAGGAGGAGCACTTTCATATTTGGCTCGACAGCCAGGCCTAAGAATGAAAGTAGAACTTGCAGATGAGTCAAAGAACTCAGATCGCGGCAGCACGCGCAGTGCGGGTCGACTTGGTTTCCGCCACGACAGGCGAGCCCCAGGCGCCCTCCCTCTTGGAGCCCGCACTCACCAGTAATCCATCACGACAGGAGCAGTGCCGGTGACTTCCACCCTTCCCCCCACAACGAAATTACTCCTAATTTCAGTGTCCGTACGTGAAGGCGTCGTCCAGCGCAAATAGACAAAGAGGCTGGCTATCGTGTACTGTGGAACGAAGCACAGGGGTCGGATTATCATCGCAGGCGGCGAAGGGGAGGAAGAATTTCTCATGTGATATTTGTCTGTTTTAAAGAACTATTGACGCAAAAAATCCTGTAACAAATAGGATTTGTGTCGATATGGAGGCGCACACGGAATCAAAAGCGTTCGGACAGCTGAAACACAATTAAGAAGGCCGACATTTGAAAAAACATGAAGACTACCTCCCAACCTATGCGACGGCGCACACCCGAGATTCAAGAACTTTTGGATGGTTTGATGTATCTGCAGACCCAGGCATCAGCGTCAAGCAATAAGGCGCGAGATAAAGCAGCAATGCATGCCAAGGTGCAATTAAAAGCGTGGTTCAGAGGCCTGTCTGTCTCACGGAGAGTCCGGCTCCTCCAAGTGGTCGAACCAGCCTTCCTGCACCTCCTCCTCCTCCTTCACAGTAAGGCACTCGCCCTTCCTCCGCGACAAGGCCGTCGGCCCAGTATGGTTAAGTTCTATATTTTTGCAGAGTCTGTCCCCGCGCTCGCCACACGCTCTATTTCGGGGAGGCCTAGCCGCTCTAATGCGTGGTACGTCCTATTGTATCTACCTGACATGTGTTTGGTACGAAAGATTATATTCATCACTTTTCTATAAACACAAGTGCACGTAGTTCAATGAAGCATGGCGTTCGAGAAGCTGCGGACTGCTTTCGCCTTCGGGAAGAGCCATTCATGGTGCGGCCGGACGAGAGCCGACGGAGCGCGTGGGGCGACCCCGTGCGTGTGGGTACGAGAGTGAGGACGTGGCGGGCTTGGGAGACCTTGGCGGCGAGTTTGCGGTTGTTTCGGCCATCATCCACGCAAATGTCTCAAAGGGATCAACAGTGGCAGGAGCCCGTATCCCGGGTCGCGGGCTTCTTCTCGAGAGACCTGGTGCTGGATGTGGACGAGTTTTTCCAAGTTCTGGAAGATGCGTCCGATGGAGGCTTCCTCCGAGGAGGTTTGACGAAGATAGAGGCCACAGGCGAAATATTCGGAGAGGCCGCTTGGTTTCGCTGCAAAGGAGATTACTCTATCGGGGAGCTTCTAGCTAATAAAATAGAGCTCTTGCTCTGTCAAGGCTGGTATGCCGATAGGAGCAAACGCCCGGCCAGAAAGCCTTCATCAGAAAGTGTGGCAATTTGTTCTTTTTCTGGTTACTCGGAGGAGCGTCAGGCCTTGGAAAGCTTTCTTTTCACTGATTTGTCCGATCCACAGGCTCGACTGCGCTGTATTCTCTCTGCCATGGCCATGGTGATCCGCCAAGTCATCCGAAAGGAGAAGGAGAAGATGGTCGTTGGCGACGGCGCCTTTAAGATGTGGTGCTGTCAGTTGAAGTTTATGATTGAGACTACACAACAACTTCCCTACCAGCAGAAGAAATTGCAATGCTTATTGACGGGTGACACGAAAGATCAAGGTTTGCGCGAAGCTTTTCTGGACGACCTATTCAGCGCTCAACTAGGCGACGCAATCTCCGAGCCGCAGCGTTATGGTCACATCCAGGCCTTGCTTCGCGCGGAGTTAATGGAGCGGAGGACATCTTGGAAGCAGCGACGTTTGCTAGATGAGCTCGAGCAAGAAGGCATTGAAAAGAAAATTAATGGGTCTCTGCAACCTTTCGCCGGGACGACGTCTACGATAGCCTCTCTCACGCCGGTAGGGACTGTGAAGAAGAAAAAGAAAAAGCGCCGCGATAAATGTCCAGATCCAGCACCAGTGACAGTCACTCTCTCCGGTAACGTTGCCACTGGCGAATACAGGACTGTCATGCAAGAGGAACAGAAGCACACCGCGGATTTGCGTGACACTAACGTGCAGGGAAAAATAAAGTTGATTGCGAGGAAAGACGGCGAAGATCGCCATTTTTCACGCGCTTTGTCTTCACCACCGTGTCTCACATCCATAAAGATGATAGAGGGACCTTCAATTGAAATGGACTCTGGGTCTAAAACTGTTATGCGGGAAAGTGAAAATTCCAAACCTCGGAATGAACATCTCCCGACGGGATTTTCGAGATGCGTCCAATACGACGAAAAGAAAAGGGATGAAGGTGTGATGTGCTTCTACAAGGACGAGGAAAGAGAAAAGAATTCGTTGACGGTTGAAACCCAGAAGATGGCGCGGAAGTGCGAGATAAAAGATGAGGTCCTTGCAGAATACGAGGATGTAGACGGAGACGGGTCGTCGATGACATGCGATGGTCAACAAGATGAATCTGTGACAGACACAGAAAATATTCCGCCGGAAAATTCATTGTGCCAGGGCGGGGCGGTAACTAGTGCCTCATCCAACGACACACTCCTGAAAGACCTCTGCTTGAAACTAGAAGCGGAGGTTGCCACGCTGAGGGGGGTCCTGGCGGCTCAGAGAGAGGCAATTTCCTCAGGGAGCGGTAATCTACACACATCATACACGCACAGCTTAGCTTTTCCATCGTATGGATTTGATTCTGCTCCTTTGCATACAAAGCATGTTCCTCCGTACCAACATCCATTCCTCCAGAGGAGCGAACTGCATCAGTTGGAGATAATGAGTGATGACGGCCGCGGGGGTGGAGCGGATGGCACAGCTACAGCAGCTTGGCTTGGAGAAGGTTCCCAGCATCATGTAGCATTGAGTGCGGTCAGCCCTTTTGCTGCGAACGGCGGCATAGAAAATTTGTATCCTGGTAATGGAGACAAGCCCGTCCTGAGTATAGCTGCTGCTACTTCTACCCGGAACTGTA
Organism: Microchloropsis gaditana; assembly: GCF_000240725.1. NCBI lineage: Eukaryota > Eustigmatophyceae > Eustigmatales > Monodopsidaceae > Microchloropsis > Microchloropsis gaditana. The sequence continues at coordinate 142,814 of NW_005803946.1, forward strand.
TTCATGGAAAGCGTACCGGAAGCAGTTTTGAAGTCTCGATTCCTCGGAATCCCTCTGGTCCTCTGCATGTGTGGGGAGAAAGACAGCCCCTTATCAATCCGATTCAGCAGCCTCAGCGAAATCACGTTTCACAGGACCATCGGCAGTCACGGCATGCGCTTTCGGCATCTGTCTCGCTCGGAGGAGATGACGTCTGTACACATTCATCTCTCTCTACGCCAGGTGTGGCTCATGCGAATTCGACCTATCAGGCTGAGTGTGAAATTCCTGCACTCCATGCGGGCAGAGAATGGTCTCGGCACAGTGAAAACGGGCCGTGCCAATCATCGGCACATGTCTGCTTTGGCTTCACTCTGCGTCAAATTCCTCTCGACATCCGTTCGCGCTTGTGCGATGACATTGCAGCATTTGTCGAGCGAGTGTCTGTATGTACTGGCTCGCGTCTCCCTCAGCAAACGGTGGCCATTAATCGCTGTCGACAAGTCATTCAGTCCCTATGGCCCCGCGCACAAGTGAAAGCATTCGGCTCTTTTGTCTCAGGATTGGCTTTGCCTTCTAGTGACGTTGATCTCATTATTTGTCTGCCAAATGTCCGGCGAGACGCTCCTGCCCAGGCTCCCGGAGTCCTGGAGGGCCGCAATGCCATAAAGGAAACCTGGCAACAAGAGTTAGCTCGACGGCTGCGAGCCACATCCTGGGTGAACCCGGCAAGTATCAAGATAATTTCGCATACGGCGATCCCAGTGATTAAAATGACAGTGGAATCGCAGCCAAGGCCCAGTCCGGCATCGCCACATCCGACATCACCAGTCGAAGGGGGGACAGGAACGGTAGCTTCAGGTCAACACTCGGAAATGGCAGCTGCAAGCCAGCGTCCGCATTCTTGTCGGAATGAGGCAGATTTGTCAGCGGAACCGGAAGGTGTCGCATTAAATATGGGGTGGACAGTCGAATACGGGGTGCACCTGGACGTCTCAATTGAAGGTGGTCAGCACAACGGGCTCCTGGCGAATCGCGTCATTGCTAAGCTTCTCGGAGAAAATTTTGCACTCCGGCCTTTGGTGTTGGTTTTAAAGCAATTCATGAAAGAGCGAGGGCTCATGGAATCTTACTCTGGGGGTCTCTCTTCGTATGGGCTCGTTTTGATGGTTGCGCGCTACCTACAGGAGCAATCAAATGCCATGGATACAGGAGCGCTCCTGCTAGGATTTTTAGATTTCTACAGTAATCATTTTGATCCGCGCAGCATGGGCATAAGCACGAACCAGCGCTGCTACTTTAGCCGCAGCAGTCAACAGAGCCATCTCCATCATCAACACCATCAACACCATCAGCAAAATATGCCACCGCTTGGCTCCAACCGACGTGTAAGCCTTGGCGGCGCGGGCGATGTACATTTACCTTATTATTATGTCCACCAGCAGCAACAGGTCCGCCCTGCAGGGGGCTCATTTCTGGAGAATCCTTACAAATTTGATCCGTTGTACATTGAAGACCCGATCCGTCCCAGCAACAACATTGGTCGGAATTGCTTCCGCATATTCCAGATCCAGCGGGCCTGGAATGATGCTTGGCGAGACTTGGATCCCGGCAGCAGTGGGGGTGTTCCTCGGCTGAATCGCATAGTTCAAAGTGATGTGGGGAGTAAATCTTGACGATTTGTAAGGTCACACAGTTCATTTCCTTTTTCCTTTAAGAATGCACGTGCCATCATTTTTCGCGAGGAACTGGTAAATCGATATGATTGTGAAAGGAAAGGCCATGTCGATATGTTGAAGACACAAAACTTAATTTTTTTTTTGATGTTTTGTCTTCGGTGTGGATGACCTCACTCCTAACACCCTTACGGTCATTATATCGATCCTCTTGTTGTACTTGTCCTGCCAAACCTTCTTTCCAATTCCACATCGATATCACGGCGATCTGGCTGATTCTCGCCGACCCGCTCTTTTTCTGGCAGGCGCAGCTCCTCTGTGACACAGGGAAAAGCCTGGAAAAAACTCGCCACGTGATCACCTGACAAGTCTTTCAAACCCGCTAGGCCAGTAGACGTGACTGAAGAATCGTGGGAGGCATTGAGGGCAAGCACGCGCTGGCCCACTCGGTAATCCATTCGAAAAGCGTCTTCAATGTCGCAATCTTTCGCCTCTTCCAGCTGTTTAAATACGATCCTGAGACTGTGTGGTAAAGCATAGATATGAAATGGGTCAGATGTAAGCGTCTAAAGGGTTGAATGCCCGCCACATCCTTCGATGTAAGCGTCTAAAGGGTTGAATGCCCGCCACATCCTTCGATGTATTTGGGACTG